>NC_056728.1:1243556020-1243743117 GCF_019279795.1 Protopterus annectens | reverse complement strand
AGATATACATGTCAACACATGCAGAAAGCATTTAACAAACTTAGCTAATTCAAATGAATAAATTCACTCCAGTGTAGCTCTGGACATTTGTACTCTAACTGGCAGTGCCACATCCTGATCTTTTTCATATGACCATTTTAAACAAAGCTTCATATCTCAACTATAAGGGTTACTAAAGAAATGTAAATGGCAAACTGTTCAGCAAAAACAAATCTTTATAGTGGTAGTGTATATTAGATTCTAGGTTTTATATGTCATAATAAATACAGTAAATATTAATTTTGTAATATTTTTTAAACAAGTTACAATACTTAATAATGAATCAAGGCTCACATATATTGTTATCGACATTTTGATTGTCCGTTTGTGATCTTTCATATGAGGCTTCGCAGTTCTGTATAGTTGGGTGTTGAGATATTTAGAGGAATATGAAAATTATGTCACTATAAATAAATAACATATGAACAAATATTAATACCTCTTTAGCAGCATTGGACAGAGGTAAAATATCAATGCAGTTCTGCTGCCCATCATGTGAGGTTTAAGATTAAATGTTTCAAGATCTTGTATGTAGCATGATTTTATAATTATTAATTCTAATATGGACAGACTATATTAGATGTCTAGAGGCATCATCAGGATGTAAGTACAGAAAGCTTGGATGTGTCAATAAAAGGTGTAATGAGTTTTAGCTGCACATAAGAAAATAATTATATAGGACAACAGGTAAGTGTATACATACCAGAAATACATGCAGTAGGTTAGATAACTAAATACATCCATGTTAATCACTAAACTAAATGACAGTAATGTGCAGAACAAAATACTAAGTGAAGCTTAAATTTAAAACAACAGGCTAAAGTTTGATATATACAGACAATTTGGGTAGATTAACAAAGTACTCACTGTACTGTAAGGTAGAAATACACCAAACACATTAGCTAAAATATATTTAATTTGTATTTTACCAGACAACTCCACTGCATAAAATAAATGCTCCCTTAATATTGTTCTGAATGCAGAATTGACTGATCTGTACTTTACAGAAAAAGGAAGCTTGTTCCAGAGATTACCTATATATATAGTTAAAACGCAGTACATTAGCATATGTTTGTTGATTTAGAAATGTGGATTAAGCATCCATTTGAGGATATAAACTCATGCAGAGGATTATGCATGGTAAGGGCATTAACTAGATCTGGATATCTGGGCATGTAAGGTAGCTTATGCACAAATTTAAACTGGACTGTGGACAGCTACTGGTTGACCTCCGGTCAATATAGGCACAGTGCATGGTTCAGCCGTGCTGCTCAGCAGCAAGCCTGGATATCTGCCTTCATCCTTGTTTTGCATGCTTATGTTTTTGACTTTGGCATTCACATTCATATGTAGACTGCTTTCTCACCAGAGGTACCAAGGCAGACACTTACATGGGAATATATTAGCATCCTTTGCTGTGGCTACCTCATACAAATGGCACATACACAACTTTAAGCTCATCTTACATGTCATGCAAAGATCATACTAATATACCTTTCAACTGAAATTTCTGCTTCTTGTAATGCTATAGATGGTAAACATTAATGTCGATGGGACCACTTGTTTCCAGCTTTACATTTACCAGGAATAAGCTTGACAGCTGTGTATTTCTGCTATGAGCACCATTCATGAAAACAGTCCTTTCCACCTTGTTAACTTCTTATGCCTAGACATAACCTAATTCACACAGATAAGTCTTTTTCTCTAGTATTTGTAAATTATTTTTTGCAGTATTACAGTCTGTTTCACGTTCTATGTGCACCATATATTCTGCTTTACTTTTTATTCTTCAGGATCTATTGTAGTTGTAGTACTGACGGTATACTTCAGTAGTGTTGTAGTTGTAGTACTGACGGTATACTTCAGTAGTGTTGTAGTTGTAGTACTGACGGTATACTTCAGTAGTGTTGTAGTTGTAGTACTGACGGTATACTTCAGTAGTGTTGTAGTTGTAGTACTGACGGTATACTTCAGTAGTGTTGTAGTTGTAGTACTGATGGTATACTTCAGTTATACTTCTCGTTTCCTTTATACCTCTCTGAGGCAGGTGCAGTTTACTCAGTAACTCTGTTGCATTGGTGCTTTTCCTTTCCTCTCTAGTCACGCACTTTAAGTTCCCCATCATCTCAGCAGTTCTGAAGTTCAGAATGAGAAGCAGCACTTTGTGGACTTTTAGCTTCGTCTCCGACTATACAGTGGACAGCACATTAGTTTGCTAGTTAAGATGGCAGCACTGTAGTTAAGATCTCTGCCTCACAGGTCCAGAAATCAGGATTCATGGTTGCTCGTCCTTGTTTGTATGGAGTCTGCATCTTCCTTTTATGTATTCTGGTTTCTTCTCATCTCTAAAATAATGTGCCGATTGACTTGCCCCTTTAACTGTCCTTATATATTACATTTACACATGTCCTTGTAGCCCATGTTATGACAGGAAAGGGTTTTAGATTAACCACCTCACTTACCCACTTAACAGTTCAAACTCAATGAATTAGCATTCATGACATTTATTAACACTATCTGAGTAGGTTTAAAGTTCTTTTACATTATCTATTATCTATCTATCTATCTATCTGTCTATCTATCTATCTATCTATCTATCTATCTATCTATCTATCTATGTACCTATCTGTTTATGCATCTTTTTGTTTGCCAGATAAGTGAACTGGTCGACAGATAATTTTTAGTCATAACCTGCGACAAAGAGGCAGAGACGAAGTTACAGAGATCAAGCATGCAAAGCTGCTGAATATACAGTTTCAATGTATAATCTTATAAAATTTATATACTAATATGTTTCTGGGCACTTGGATATAAACATGTCCGGTAGTTGAATATACTTTCTAATCTAGGTTTTCAAATGATATAAGCTGCTGAGTATGAAAACAGAATTTATCAGTCTAAAGTGCAAAGACCTTGTAAATACCAAGGCCTGATATATTTAAATTATTTACAGATGTTAAATCAGCTGGATTACAAGATGCGGCCATGCATCACAGCAGGGATACAGAATTTTAATGAGTTGTAGATGATGGGTGTAGGTTGTAATGCAATGTTTGTCTGGGATCGTTGCAGCAGATGTGCTTCAGTCTGACAGCCAGAGGTGCCTTTAGTAATATGGAGTTTAAATTATCATTATTGTGAAGTTTTTGAGATACTGTATTCCAAGAGGATGAGACAATTACATAGAAAGCTTTTTTTCTGTTAATGCTAAGATATAATAGGGCCACTAGTTAGATTCCTCTAAATTTTTGTTCTTCAATGGACAGACTTTGGTCTAAAATTTGATTTTTAAAGGATGGGCAGTAGTTTTCATTTAGGAAGTTGAAGAAAATGATATTAAAGAGAAACAGTGACCTTCCCTCTATATGTAACCATTTGGATGTCTGTATGGTGTCACTCTGGAGTTCTTTGTTGTTGGCTAAATGAATAAATCTTAGTATTTACCTTTCATCTGTTTGCAGTACTGATGTGTTTTTTGGGGGGAACTCAAAGTAATAATGATTATAACATATTCTAATCTGGTTTTAAAGAGTAACACTATTACATTATTAACAAGAACTGTGTAGTCAGAGCTATGGTATTCACTGTAATAAAGCATGGATGTGAGAGATGGACTATAAGTAAGGTTGTATGATGGAAAATTCTTTCTGTTGAACTGTAATGTTGGAGAAAACGTATGAGAATTCTGAGGTTTGCAAGATCAAATAAGTCATTACTTAAGGAATTAAATCCAAGCTGTTCACTGTAACATCTGATAGTAAAATTGAAAATCTAGATAATGCAAAGTCAGGGTTCACTAGATAAGATTCTGATACTGGGAAAGATCGAAGGCTATTGAGGAATGGGCTAAGGTGGACAGACAGCATTACTGACATAGTGAATATGAAATTGCAAGAACTTAAATAAGCAGTTGTGGACAGACAGTCCTGGTCTGCTAAAGTTGACATGATGAAGAGATGGATTTGACTCACTGACAAAACTACAACAATAAACTCTAACCTGCAAAATAAAACATTTACTGCTGTTGATTGCCTTGCCTTAGGGGTCAGCAGATGCGATACTTAGGGGTCAGCAGATGGGATATTATGTGTGATACTTTTAGCTGGCCTGGCATTTTATTCACTTGAGTTCAGTGTGTGTGCTTAAAGACAGAGTTTAATTTAAGAGTATTTTGATATTTCTGATGTGTTGTAGAAGGAAGGAAGATGAGGTTTTATCAGGGTCCTTTATAATTAACACATAGACAGTAGCCAATTTTGATATGTTCTCAATGGCACAACTGTAGATTGTTGTGTACAAATCATTAGGTTATTGTAGCTAACCTAATTTCAAAGCAAGCAGAAGTCTTTCTAAAGTTGTTTATTCAAAGTTGTTGTTTTATGTCCCTTAGAGATTACAGTATCAGCAGAATTATCTGTATATAAGATACAGCTAATGCTGGATAAGTCATACAAGAGATTAATAATGACAATGACAGAATACTAATGGGGACCATGAGAAATCCCTGTAGTCTACACAGGTTCTTTCCAATGGGTAATTAGCAAAGCACTGTATTACCTCTTGAAATAAAAAAGTGAGCCAACCTCTGAATTAAGATGGGATGATCAGTGGTTTCAAATGTATGTTTGAGTAAAGGAACAGGGATCCCACAGAGAGACAATTTCCATACTTGAAAAAGATTTGGCTGGCTGTGTTTATAATGAAGTTAAGTGCTGTACTTTTGGCAAAAATTATGATCATGTTTCTTTATGCAGTCTAATATTTGTTGACTTATGATTTTTTTCCAGAATTTTAACAAGGGTACAGCTATTACCAAGATGACTATAGTTGTTTATTGAGGTGGGACTTGCTACTTTAAGGTGAGCGAGGATCAGAGAAAACTTGAATCTAAGTGGGATGCTTTTGGCAGTGAGAATAAGGTTGAATATGTGAATAATGGGTCCATTTAAAGCAGAGCTGTCTAGCTTAATTAAAGCTGGGTGTAATGTATGAAAGTGAGGCTTAAAGTGGTGGTCTTTGTGTTCTAGAAGTTTTCCTTATGGAGGCTTTGCTGATGGTTTTGAAGTAGAATGATGGCTATTACAAACATCAGGTTTAATATGGTACAAAGAGTCAAACTTGATTAAATGACTAAACAACAAATCGTTTGCAGGTGGAAAATTTAAAGTGTTTATGTCTGTTATGGTTTTAGGATTGGACTACAAAATCTTGGTTATACAAAGCTTTTTTATGGCTTGTACATTTTTTTGGCTCATTAAGAAAGATTGTCTAGAGCAGACGTGTCCAACCTCCCCTCAGAGCTCTTCCATGCCCCTCAACCTGTAACTGCAACATCGATGCACGCAGGCCCCAAAACACTTTTTTTTTTGTTTTTTCACCCGTGACCTGTAACGCTAATGTCGCTGTGCGCATGCACCAAAGCACCCTTCTAGTTTTGTTTTTGAGCCAAAAAAGGGTCAGTGTGTTTACACCATTATTTTGCGCCAAACAATCAGTGTGTGTGTGTGTGTGTGTGTGTGTGTGTGTGTGTGTGTGTGTGTGTGTGTGTGTGTGTGTGTGTGTGTGTGTGTGTGTGTGTTCTCGCTGAAGAGGGACTCGTGTATGGATTTGCCGCTGTTGCCTTTGAAAGGGACAGCAATTACCTGTGTTAATAGGTAAGTATGGAGTGAGTGAGTGAGTGCATGCATGAAAGCAGAATTGTGTGCGTGAAAGTAGAAGAGTGTGTGTGTATATGTATGCATGACAGGGAGAGACGCATGCACAAAGATCAGTCTACCTACTGAACACAAACAAGTTAGCTCACAAATATGTCATACATTAAGAGTACACTTTCATTAAATTGCGGCTTTCCTGACAGGGAGAGTGTTGTATTGAACATGAACTCATACCTCTTAACTGTATGGATTTTCAAAGAATGTCTGGATTTTTGCCTCATCTTCCAATTTGTGTCTTTTGCTTAGGAAATAAAAGTAGTCATCCAAGGTAATGCAGTTCCAGGGAGTAAGAATGAGACAGCAGCCTAGGGTTAATGGGTCAGTAGTGGACTGACTATGTGGGACTGTAGCATATAAAGTTGTATTGTTTTTTCAGACAAACAAAAAAGCCCCTAGTACTGTTTTTTTATTGGTGGGTTCTAAGCAGTGGTAGATTAGACAACAGTAAGCATAGCTTTGGCGGATCATTAATACTGACAAATCAAGTGGGCACAATGTCATTTTTTAAATGTTGGGGATTTTAGTGTGTATGTGTGTGCTTATCTGTTGGGAGTGCTGCAACTGTAGATGATTATTAAAGACAGAGACTTACGGACTGTGGAGAATATGTTTCTTTGTTTCAAAACCTAATACTTGGGTACGCATGCCAGAAGTAGATTTTTTAAGACATAGCTTCTTGCCATTTACAGTGGATGGATATTTACATTAAATGGACAATGTATTAGCGTGGGCCTGTGGGGTTCTGAAGGATGCCAAGTCTACCACTGCCAATGTCTTGTAAAGTGACCTGGAAATGGATATTGGGATGTTACTGAAAAAATATAGTAAATGGGCTTAAAAATATAGTTTAATTAAACAAAGTGTACTTTCAATTTACAGGCCATAATTTAATTTATTTCCGGTAGTCCAGATACTGGTAGATTGTATACCATTAGACTTAATTAGGGAGAGCTGTCATTCTGGGGAAATAAGCAGCCCTAGTTTCAGTAAAAGCTCTGTGGTTGCTTGCAGGTAGGAAGTTGCAGGATGTTGATGCAATGTGTTTTATTTATTATTTTTAATGCATTTGTCATTTCAAAGCATGGTTTTCTTTGATGCAAAAGAAGGCAGGACTGAATGAGCCATATAATGTATAACTGACAGTAATGGGATAGAAAGATTATAAGTGATGTATAATGTTTGCAGCTACAGTTGTTTCAATGGTGTCTGTGATGCATAACTATTTTTGGGCCTGTGTCCCTCTTTTATTTTTCGCTTTGTCCAGATTTCTTGCTCTAAGTTTGAGAGGTATGGTTCCATACAAAATCAGAAGTTGTATTTACCTTGGAGGACTTTTCAGCATAATTATGAAAAACAGAGCCTTTTTAATATCTCTGCTTATTTCCAATATAAACTGCCATGTAACCTTACAAATAACCTTTTTATTAAGCTACTTTACTTCTTTTGGAATTGACAGGTATGATTCATCTGTTCGGACACAAGTATAGAGTGCTAATGTGACTTTGATTTCTTGCAGCAGTCTGTGGTTTACATAATCATAATAACTTTTCTGTGTTTCTGGGTGTGTAATCAATTTAACAGTTTTAAAGATGTTTTCCAAAAATAAATAAATATATAATAAATAAATAATCCTCTCTACACTTTGAGCTATTGACAAAGTCTGGGAATTTGTTTTTTTCAAAAGCGAACGTCAGCATTACAGCTCAGTAAACTGTCAGTCTGTGAGTAACTTCTGCACAAATTAAAATGTCTGAATGTCAAATGGCTTTAGATTGGAGGGAAGTTTATTTTTATTTATTTTATTTTACATTTGTTTACCGGGAAAGTCTGACTGGACACTGGTCCATTTTCAGCGGAGGCCCGGGAAGAAAAGATCCAAAAATAACACAAAACAATATAATACAATACATAGAGAGAGAGAGCAAATTATGGATGTAGTACTCATACAATATGGCAGGGATTACATCTCGTAACAGTGAGAATCATTGAGGTACAGAATACATTTTTTTTACAGTTATGATTACAGCAAGGCAAATATCAATGAGTAAAGTTTTTAGGAGAAAGCTGTTTGTACATAGCTGAAGCTCTGAAACAATCTTTTGGTATGGATTAACCTGAGGATTGACACAAATTATATGTTTACACCAGTATGTAGCATTCTAGTTTATGGTTTTCTTATTGATTTACTTTTTGCCGAGCAGTTGTTTGTTGATTTATTGATGGTCCTTTTGGTGGTGGGAAATTACATGGATGAATCCATCTCTATTATGATTTTGTTTTTCAGATATTTTGACTTCCAGACAATTTCATTCAGTGAGTGGGTGTCATGTGATTACTGAGGTTGCCTATTTTACAAGTAGGGGCTTTTTGTGTGTGTGTGTGTGTGTGTGTGTGTGTGTGTGTGTGTGTGTGTGTGTGTGTGTGTGTGTGTGTGTGTATAAAAGAGAGAGAGATTTAATATGTATACTGAATATAATTTTGCAAATGGAATTCTTAGTTAAACATGCCCCTCTTCTTGGACAACTAGACTTGAGTAACCAATATTAGATCTTAGCCATCCAGCTGGGAAAGGTTAGTATGTGGATTTTCCATCTGGTTTGATGAAGGCTATGCTACTTACCCAAGGACTACATTTATGGCTATCCATCCAGCCATCGTGTTGCTGAACTACATTGTTTGATAATGAGAGGAGCTTTTTACAGAAGTTGAAGGTTTTTGTGTCAAGAACCTGTCCATAAAAAGTGGCTTGTTTATGTTGCAGTGAAGGCTGTGTTCTTTGTAGTGAGCGTTTTAAGTATAACCAGTATTTCTGAGGTAGAGGAAGTCTCTTAAGGCAGGATCTTTCTTAGCCTGGAAAGCAAGCCAATGATGGACTTTTTAGGGGCCAGTGAAAGACAGAGGAAAGCAAGAAGCTTTTAAGTCTGTTTGGATAACTAAGTGAACTTAGTCCTTTGACCTTTTTCGTCAGAAATGGTTGTAGTCTTTCTTTAGGCAGGGTGTTTTGCTGAGGCACATGCCAAAAGGGGCATTGCACTCAATAATGGCTCTTGTAATGGAAGAATACAAGGATGTTATGACCTCCTTGTCCCTGGATGAGATATCCTTACTAATGAAGTGGGCCATGTAAAAAGCTTTCCTTACAACGGAGACAACGTGATGGTCAAAAGTCAGGTTTCTATCAACCTGGGTGCCCAAGTACGATATGACTTATTGCGTGCTTACAACATTGTTATTAATGTGATAATTTGTGGGGACATCACTTGCCTCAAAGGGGATGATGATGCATTTTTTTGGCATTTATCTTGAGGCCATATTTCTGGCACCAGCTATTTGTTTGAGTGAGACCCTCTTGTAGCTTATTCAGAATTGTTTTATTAAGTCAGTAATGTGAATTCTTTACTTTATTGCAAATTTGTTGGGTTATTTTTGTGGATTATAGCATTGTAGGAATGCTGATGTTGACATTTTACATAGTTGGACTGCTGGAATGGTTTTTACAGTGAGAAATGCTAGTGCTGTGGTGAATATCTGTTTATTTGTAAGGAAAAATATATATATATATATATTAACTAAGATGTTAGAGTCAACTGTTAGATTAGAGAATTAGAATTAGAATGAGAATTAAAATTTTAAGGCAAATATTAGGCATTTATTACATTTATTCATTGTTCAAATGCACCTACAGTACAGCCAGGAGGTCGACTGTGATCTTCCGGAGCAACAAAAGAGTTAACTATATGATATATTTTATATGCGGCCCCAAGACCATTTCTGTTCACTCAATGTGGCCCCAGAAAGCCAAAAGGTTGGACACCCCTGGTCTACAGGGTATGACGTTAAGTGACTCTCATTATGTCTGTTTCAATTCTAGTACCCTTCCTGAGATTTAGATAGGTGGACAACTTAACTAAGTTATGTCGATGAGCTTTGCCAGTCAACCCAAGCCTTGCTCATGGCTTCTATCTGTTTTTGTAGATCACAGGATAGCCATTTTAGTCTTTTGCTTGAGATTCATCTTTTTT
Organism: Protopterus annectens; assembly: GCF_019279795.1. Classification (NCBI taxonomy): domain Eukaryota; kingdom Metazoa; phylum Chordata; order Ceratodontiformes; family Protopteridae; genus Protopterus; species Protopterus annectens. The sequence goes on along the minus strand of NC_056728.1, from coordinate 1,243,733,342 downwards.
TTTTTGTATTGTATTGTATACAGGTGATCTTGACCTGGTACAAGCAGACTGTAAAAAAGAAGAAAGGGCTAAACTGAGGCCTTTGTTATGATATACAGAAAACCAGTCAATTACTTTTAATACATGTAATTGCATGAACTCTTAGGAGTCAGTTATGCTGCCTGAGCTAGATTTGTTTGGGCCGAGGTTTTATTGCTTTTAGTGACCAGTTTGACAATATGAGGTAGTGGCCACCCATTGAGGAGTGTTTGAAGTGCCTTCAGTTTGTCTGGTGTTTTTGTAATGAATTATAATAGTACTTTTTTGGACTGATTTTTGTCTGGATCCTTTATTAGTTAGTTTTGTTAGGTTGCTTAGTGACAGGAGTCTGTTCAGCTGTAGTTTTAGTGAATGGGGTAATCTGATATTGAGATTGCCATATATCATCACTTTATGATTTATAAATATGATTAAAATACAGCCAAACATCTGTGAGGTGGTGCAAAGTAGGATTATCTAGACTCAGAACTACTGTCAGAAACAATGTCTGATTTTTTTCAAAAGGACACCCAGACGTTAAGTAGAAAAAGGTAAGCATTATACAACAGTTTAAGTTCTGTGAAGAGGTATTCTACAGTGGACAGCTTACTTGTTTCATAAAATTAAGATGTATACACCTGAGTGCCTTGAACAGAAGAACTCTGAGCAATATTGGTTGCTTGGTTTTGTATAATACCAAACAATAAATCCCACACTATTTCCTTCAAAAGGAACTACAGTAGTTTTATTACATCAAATGTGCTGGAGCTGTAAGACGACCCTTCCAGTGAGTAACAAGTAGTTTAGCAAGCCACTTTTAATTATAAAGTTTATTAGATTTGCAATGTAATGTTTAGAGGTTAAACAATGTTTAAAAGCAGATTAGATAGGTAAAACCATATTAAGAATTCCAGCATCTAAGAAGTGCAGCATTACTGCTTTTAAAGGCAACACAACAGAAATGTTTTATTAATGTAATATTTTGGGGCACAAGCAATTTTACAATACTTGAGTAAGATTAGGATGACAAAGTGAGGGGTTCAATAAAACCCACTACATGGAATTACCTACACTGAGCTCCAGTTTTAGCTAAGCAGGTACACTTAGGGAGCAGTGGAGAGAGTCTTTCAAAACGGTAGTAATTTTATCCTTGGTATAGCTTTTCTTGCAGCCTTCTAATCAGAATATACTCGGGTACTTAAAGGGAAGCAAATTTCTGAAAGGTGAACAAAAATGTACTTTCCAATCTAGAACTGAAGTACTTCTTTGAAAAGCTGTTTACTTGTCTCCAGGTTCTGGTGGCCTGTAAGAGATAGCCTTATCTGTAATGTAGATGCCAAAGTCAGATATGTGAGGGGAAGAGGGCAAATACAGGCATTACAAACTGTGAATGACAGGCCTGTTGGGAATACACATAATATAAGATAACAGACAATATAAGTTATTGTAAACAATAACAATCTCAGTGGCAGCAGAGTGGTCCATCTAATGTAACCCAATGTCATAAGTTCATAGAGTTAGAGGTGTTTACTAGGCTGACAACAACAAGGGCCTTTATGCCTAGCCATGCATCCCAGATCTCTGACAAGTTCTGGTACCCTTGATAAGTGTAAGCAGGGATGTGGGAGATGCAACATTAGTTCAAATTAGTGTCTAAATACCTTTTGGGTCTCAGGGATACTGGTAGCTCTGGTTTGACATAAAATGTGGTTACATGCTAGAGCTAGTAAGCAATAGCAGTTCATGCCATTAGAGATGCTTATTACCTAAGTCAGAGTTACAGCATCAGTTGGTGGCATGTCCCCTAAAATGCCTGTGGCCTTAGGCCAAACATATTTATTTTTACCTCTTAGGTTGGGTCAGATGTGGAGCTTTTAGCAACTATACGACTCAACATCAGTCTCAAGCAGATAAGGTGGTAACCATATATACTTGGAGTTGCTCTGCTTTAAATGACAAGTGTGCCCCCAGACACAACATTTCTTTCCTTGCAGTGTGTTTTCCTCCTTAAAAAATTATCCCCATGCTTTCACATATTTAAAAATAATTACTTAGCAGTTTTTTCTTCTCCATGCCATTTTTTGGACTAGCTAACTTCCTTAGTGTACACCATGCTGGGGCTCAATGACATCCCATGACACTTAGTTGGGAAATTCATCCACTTCATCTCTCTTGCTCTTCCATCCTTTTGCATTTTTTTCAAAAAAAATCACACAGAGCAGGGTACCGTATATAGGGTGTTTGTAGTCAGAAGATAAATAAATCTGACAACCATTTAAAGCAACTTCACTAATTAACTGAGCTTTGCAAGACAGGAAATATGACACTTGACTTATGAATGGAAGGTGGAAAGAAGGCAGAACCGGACATTTACAAGAATATCACTTTGTAATAGGGCTATATTATTTCAGCTATTTCATTTTCATTCTACAAGAGCTGTTCATACTGGTATGATATATATCGAAAGAAATGTAACTGGCATTTTTATTGAGGATTCTCATACTTGACAGGTTTTCTTACTCCTTGCATTGTAAAGTAACAAGTGCTGTGATCTAACAAGACAGGATAGGACATTCTAATCTTACTATCTATGCCCTCAAATGCAATATGGATATCTGGATTTAGTAGAATTTAGTTTTGTAAGATTAAAAAATGTTATTATGTATTATATATGTATGTCTGAGTGTGTACATATATGTATATATATATATATATATATATATATATATATATATATATATATATATATATATATATATATATATTTGTGTGTGTATGTGTGAGTGACTGTGAGTGACTGTATATCGTTTCAGTTTCTACCCATAGTGGTCCTTTAAAGACTGTAAGCTTCTTCCTCATATACAATATGACCACCAAGTGAAATACTGCTTACACTCAAATAACCAACTAATGTACGTAAAAATATTGCTAACTTTGCCAGAAATCCATGACCATTTTGACAGTACATCTTAAAAGCATAGTAAAATACATTTCAGCGTGGTAAACTCAGTTGTAATATTGTTTCAGTATGGTGGAAAGTAATGTAGGGTACAATACCATCATTAAGCATACACTGTGGTACGAGCAACCTCCTACCCAAATTAGGAGGAACAGAGCATTCAGAACCTGCAGCAGTATGTAGAGCCATGGTACAAATGTAATAGTCAAAACTGTATTTGTTTAATCAGGAGCTTTATACTGATTTACATGCATACATTTCAGGGTACAGCAAAAATATAACATTCAATAACTGTGCTACTCAAATGCAGATGCTGAAAACCACAATATTTCAAAAACGTGTTCAGTTCAACAGTTCTAACCACAGAGATCAAGTACTGATGCTGAAAATATGACCAGCAAGCAAATGTTTAACAGCTGAACATGATATACAAGTAAACCAGCCATAGGAAAGTCGACTAGAAAGGTCCTAGCACATTAAAGCCAGTACTAAGTCAGTAGTTGGTACACAAGGCAGTGTCACACATTTTATCAAAGAAAGCACTGAAACATCTCTTTGAATGAGCAGCTGAACCAAAGTGTGGCGTTACTGAATAACAATGAGTGTGGAAGGATATGCTGAGATTTATGTGAAGCGCTGGAAACAGTACAAGTCCACCTCTTTAGCCTATGCCGGTTTGTCTTACGGCATTCCCATTATGCCAAATGTGCAGTAACTGTGAGAAGCTGTTAAAGACCACGTCCAGTAAGTGATAATCCCTTCATCAGACAACATTTAAGGAAAGTTTAGTGGATTTGTAGTGCATTCAGTATCAAGCACTGTACGTGTGAAGTTCTTGATAGCCTTTGTTGTTTGACTCCTGAAAATGAACTTTAATTAGCTCCTGAGATCATTCATGGACTTTCCTCTGAGTCTTGTGTTCAGCCTCCAGATTTTTAACTGTAATAGTACAAGAACAGTGGAAATGTAATCTTGTATCTTGCATATAAATTCCTTTTTTTCTGGAACAAATAGCATCTCTTACTTGTTGCCCTTACCAGTGTATCTAAACATGGTGATTAACCCTACTTTCCTTACTGACCTTAAATTATTCACACTGAAATAAGGCACACTTCTTTTCACATGCTTCACAGAAAGATGGAACCTGCTTGGTTTCACATCTCACCTTCAGGTTTCCCTTTATCGCACAGAACAGGTTTAAATATTATATGTTTGTTTTAGACCTCTCTTCAGCACGGAGGTACTGCAGCATGCTTTGTTGCTTTTTCCATCAGGTATGACAGATTTTTACTCTTTAATTGGAATCTTGCATTTACCTTCAGGTTTGACTTTCCTTGACACTACGAATGTTCAGGTTTGTTTAGCAGCCTCACGTTGCGATTGACTTATCAGTTTATTTAAACACTGCAGCTGAATGACTGCTCTTCATATTTGATTTACACACTCACTAGATCATTAGCTCTGCACACAATAACATATTCATTGTCAAACACAGAGCACGTGAAGTTCTTGGTAGCTCAGTTCTGCTGTCTATTAATCTAATTCTCTCTCTGTTTTCTCTCCTATATATTAATCTCTTCTCTCTCTGGCTTTACTCTACCTAGGTGAAAAGGCATCATGTCTGGGCTTAGCTCAGCAGTCATGTTTGTCATGGAGTTATAGAACTTCACCATGTCGGACAGCATCATCGCTTGTGTCTGTGCCAGAATAATCTCTGTTTATTAGACTCTTTCCATGGTTTATCTGATAGTTGTATGCAGTCATGCAGTCTAGACTATGTACTCTATTTCCTAGCAAGCACTTGCATAATATATTATGATACTCATTTAAAGGCATATGCTGCTTCTGCAGTGCTCTGTTCAGTCAAAACTTTTTTTTTTGAGGGGGGGGGGTTCTAGCACTTTTAGCTTTTTTTATTGCACTTATTTGTAATGAAGAATTTGACTCAGCTTGCTGTGAGATATGCTGTGAGCATTCTCCTTTCTCGTCCTGTGAAAGTACCCTTTGTGTTTTCTTGTGTAACTGCTGTTCTTTCATTCTTTTAAACCAAACGTTTGCAGCATAATTTTAGCACGATAAATTAAAGCACAGGTTACTTGTAACTACAACGAGACTATTTTGCCAGCTGCTGCCACAGACTCTTTCATTTGTCGTTTGAAATTATATTTTAATAGTACTTTTTTATTCAGCTGGAGTTCTGGTATATTCCCACCTTTATATCATTAGCTTTGTTTTTGTTTTTTTTTTTGTTTTTTTTGTTTTTTTTTAAATGTGAGGAACCATTAAGCCCAGTATCAAACTTTTGAGTCATTGTAAAGACTGAGAAACATAATACATTTGCAGAAGTTCTTGCATGCCTTTCATTAAACATTGACCAGACCTTGATATTGGAGGTTCGCATTCAATATTCATAGTCGTTAAACTCATATTTCCTTATGATTCGTGTATTAAATTGCATTTCTGCTTATTTTATCATATATCATATGTAGAATCAATTTCAAAAGTTTACCTGTACACAAATTACTTCAATGGTACTTATTTTATTTCATTATTTATTAGCATCTGTCTTCTTCTTCTTCTTGGAAAATCCGACTGGGCAAAAAAAACCTCCTTTTCAGCAAAGTCTACAAGTTTAACATGAATCCATAATAAATGATATTAGTACACAGTTACAATGTCTGTATATGTACAAATATTGTATTGAATATTTACAAGTAATAAACATAACAGAAACAATCATACAGGAGTTGTGATTGACAGAAATGGCAAGAATTGTTCAGATGGGCGCAAGTTAATAAATTTATCAGTTTATATTACATGTAGTTAGAGAGGTTTGTTAGTGTATCATATAACACAGAAGAGAGGAAAAGGAACATTTAATAATGATTACATATTGTACTTATGTAGCAGCTGCGATGGTGTAACAGTATTGTTGACTCACAGCAAGATGTTCTCTGGTTCGATTCTTGGCTGGGGTGCTTTCCGTGTGGAGTTTGCATGTCCTCCCTTGCAGTTGCTTGGGTTTCCTTTGGGTACTCCAGTTTCCTCCTACATTCCAAAGACATGTAATAAGTGGACTGGACACTCTAAATTGGCTGTGTGTGCAAGTGAGTGGTACAGATGAACTACCGCAGCAGGGCTGGCCACCAGGCAGTGTAAACCCTGGCTTGAGATGATTGTCACTGCTGAAGTGACACCCCGACCCCATGTACAAAATGGGAAAAGGGATTGAGGATAGATGAATGGATTCCACTTATGTGAAAAAGTGGTAGTGGAAAAGGTATCATTATATTTGTGTTATTTCCTGTTACTACTAGAAATTAACTGAGGAAAAGTTGAGGTTCAAAGAGAAAGATAACAAAGTTAAAGGTAGGAAGAAGTGGAAGATGAGTGACAGAGTAAGCAAATGGTTTTTGGATTAAGCAATAGTGGTAAGAGAGCTAGTGAATGGTGAGACAAAAGTTGTTAAAAAAGTGAGTAAAATAGCTTTGTGCGGTGATATCAGAGATGGGATATTTACAATATGTACAGGTAGTTTATAATTTTATGAGTTTTAAACATTTATGACAGTTTAGCTAACAGGTGTCAGAAATGATATTTAAGTTATGAGAGTCTACACAGAGGTTGAGTAAGAACAAGGCCAACAATTCAATAGGTATTTTTTAAGATTACCTTTGAAGGTGAGGAGGTTATTAGTTAACCTTAGTGAGACTGGGGTTGAGTTCCATATTTTAGTCACATAAGATGAGTATAGGGCATCTTCTGCTAGATTACAGGACTTTGGAATATTTAGAAGTTTGTCTTGTGCATGTAATTGTTTTGATTGTACATAATTCTGAATGATTCATGTCAGTGTTGACCATTTTTGTGGATTATATACATTATTATGGGACACAATTAGCAGAGAGTAGTTGAGATAATGAGGAAAGTCAAGCTAGTTTAGCTGTTTTAGACAGTACAGTGGTACGATATACAAGGCAGACTTGTTGCAAACTTTGCCACTTTATTGTAGCACTGTTCTAGTTGTAGGCTGTAGCTTTGTCAAGATTGGAGAGCCATATAGTAGGGATGGGTTTTTGGAGCTGCCTGTGATGGATTGTTTGATTCTATAAAATGTCCTGAGTTCCTGGAGGGTCTTTTTGATAGTTTGATATATATGCAAGTTGCATTTCAAGTTGTCTTCTATAAAGACCCCTAATAGTTTTGTGTGCAAGACAGTTTATATTTTTGTGTTATTTGGGGAGGTAACAATGAAGGCAGCCCTGTTCAGGTTGCGTGTGTGTGTGTGTGTGTGTGTGTGTGTGTGTGTGTGTGTGTGTGTGTGTGTGTGTGTCAGAAAGGAATAGGAATAGCTTTATTAGGAGTTCAGAGTTATTAAGCTAGGATTCAGTGGATGTGCAAGATTGCTGGATTATATGTTGAAGATGAGAAAGAGTTTTGTCAGACTATATGAGAGCTGACTCACCAGCATATTGGATTAAGGAGGCATGTGTGAATGCAGTGTGGAGGTTGTTAATGAGGATATTAAAAATAAGAGGACCTAGAATAGATCCTTGGGAGGATCATGATAGGGGCTGTTAGGAAACCTGAAAGGGCTCTTTGCCATTTGACTGACTGTTGCTGTTCTGACAGGTAGCTGTTGAACCACTGCAGGGATGCAGCAAGAGACTGAGAGAAGATAACTGTTGAAATAGTTTGGGATGAGAAACGGTATCAAAGGCTTTAGATAAGTTCAAGAAATAAGGTAGAAACCAGGTCAGCATTGTTTCTTCATAGATTTGTAGGAGGTTACTAGGCTAATGGCCCTAGGGCCTTTACAAGCCTAACAATGTAATATCCGTGTTCCCTAACTGGCCATTGTTAGATGGTTTGCTAATTGACCATTGTTAGATGGCGTGATTGTTTGCAGAGCAAATCTATGATCAGTACCAGCTGCCTCTATCCATGAGGGACATAGGTGCCACCCCAGGGGCGAATTTATGGTCTCCCATCCAGTTGTCTGTGTTCTGCTTAAATAGGGTCATTGAATTGCTTAGTTAATAATGTTAACAAAGTTGAGAAGGGCAGTGATAGTATTATGTCCTGGGCAAAAGCCATGCTGAGTAGGGGGTAAGAAGCTGATGGTCAATGAGGGGTTGGAGAAGCTCTCTGTAGCCACATTTTTTAGGATTTTTGACAAAGAACATCTGAAGTTTGAGAAAACAGTGGAGTTCCCACCTTTTTGTAGTTGGAAAATGTAAGATTTTTTCCCAAAGGGATGAAACACAGGGTTGTCTGATGGATCTATTTATTAATATGGACACAAGGTAGACTATAGCATCTGCGGCCAATTTGTGATACTCTGGGGGCAGGTTGTCTGGAGCAAGAGTAGTGGGTTTTAGGTTTTGTAGGTTTTTATAGAGCAGGTTGAAGTAAGGGCGGCAGAGTTGTTGTTTGCTTTTCAACAGGTATTCGAGTTACTGGATGAATTATTTTTTTATTAAGGTGGTTATAGTATCAATGAAATATGAGTTAAATTAAAATGAGAGCAGTCTCTGATGAGGTGCTTCTAAATAGTGGATTGGGCTGGTCTTTCTTCCTGGGAAAAACAAATGTTTAATGGTTGACCAGGAAAGCATTGGATTGTTTTGACTGGTGTCCTAGAGTATGGTATGGTACTGTTTTTTTGTCGGCTCTAAGTTTGGTTTTGGTAAGGTTACGCAGGTGTTTGTTGGCTTGTAGGTTTTCCAGTGTTTTGTGCTGAAAGCAAATTTTCCATGCCTTGTTTGTAGTGTGCACAAAGTTTTTTGGCTGATTTGTTTAGCCACTGGGCAGGGTAGGCTTTGACTCTTTTCCTTCTAATAGTGGGCTGTACATTAAGTAAACTGGAAGGCATTATACTGAATTTTGCAATGGCATGGTCAAGTGGGAGTGCTTTCAGAATGGACCAGTTATAGCTTTATAAAGTGGATGTAAAGGTTTTTAGATTACAACTTGACAGATTGCATACTATACTGTAGCTATGAGGCGTAGGCACATGGGTGTTAGTATGTTAGCAAATGTTGGACAATGATCATTGATGCTATTTGGAAGGATTTCAGAGGAAGAAAAAATGGAAGAACTAGCAGTAAGTATCCAGTCTAATAGAGAAGCTTTATTACTTAGTTTATTATATCTTGGTGGGGTGTAAATGAGTTGAGTAAAGTCACAGAGATTTATAGTTTTTTTTTTGTTTTAGAATTTGGTAGTGAAACGTTGCCATCACTATTTAGATCAGCTATTATAACAGTTTTGTGGGATGGTGACTAATACCCAAGATATGGTCACATCAGCTATGGTGTTAGTTTGCAGTTTCATAGGTGTATACTAGACTAAAGGCCACTAGGACCTTTATAAGCCTAGCCACGTAACCCAAATATATCCCATGAGCTTTTGTGCCTTAGAGGTTATTTTACGGGATGTACCTTAGTTAGGGCACAATTTAACAGCTGTTTCTATCCATCTGAGACATAGATGTCAGACCAGGAGTGAATTCCCGATTTCAGAACCAGTGGTCCAGGTTGCGCTTGAATAGGTTTAGGGAAGAGCTCTGCTTCACATGGATGGGAAGCCTATTCCAGGGAAAGAGGCTTCCCTGAGATACATACTTGTCTCTTCAACATGTCCTATTTAAGTCACAAGCAAAGTTTAAATCCATAGATCTATTAGTTCCAGCGCTGCTTGTTTTGCAGATGTGCAAAAGGTCCATCAGACTGGGATCCAAGGATGTCTTGTATGCCAGACATAAATCACTGCTCTGCAGTGTGTAAGTAACAATGTATAGAGATAAGGCTTTGAGAAAATCTGCAGAGGACATTGTGTTTACACCCTGTATTCTTTCTGAAAGGAACCTCTATAGACATTCCAGCTGTTACATGTGCCTGTTCAGGTGCATATCAGAGGGGCTGTCATACCCAATGATGGGTCTGATGATGGCCGACTACAGTGGCACAATGATTTCACTGGATTTAGTTGCTAGTCCCTTCCTTATAACTTGAGTGACATTGAATGATTTTCTTGCAACCTTAGACACATGCAGGTCAAAAGCCAGATTACCGTCTACAAGAGTCCCCAAATCTCTGACTAATGTGTTGACTTTTAGGGGTGTTTTATCAATTAAGTAGTTTCACTGGGTGATCAGCTTCTCAAAATGTGCTATTACACATTTCTTCTCACTGAGTTTTAAGATAGGGCTTTGGCACCAGTCAATAATTTACATTTTCAAAGCATACAACTTAAGTCCATAAAGAACATTATACCATGACCCCCCCCAAAAACGTGCACGCTGATTGGCCAGTGTGCCCGTTGTAAATCGAGTTATACTAATGGAAAAAGGTCCGGTTGCCCAGACTTTTTTCCATTAGTATAACTCGTTTTTTTAAAACACTGTCTTGCTATGTCAAATGGGTTTAACATAGCGAGACAGCTTTAAAATAAGCAACGGAGATCTCCGTTGCTTATTTTAAAGCTGTCTCGCTATGTTAAACCCATTTAACATAGCCAGCCAGTGTTTTAAAATAAAGGAATGGAGAAACCAAGATCTCGGTTGCTTTTTGAGTGTTTCGCTATGTTAAATGAGTTTAACATAGCGATACAGTTTTAAAATAAGCAACGGACATCTCCGTTGCTTATTTTAAAACTGTCTCGCTATGTTAAACTCATTTAACATAGCGAAACACTAAAAAAAAAGCAACGGAGATCTTGCTTTCTCCGTTGCTTTTGCCCACAGCTCTGATGTACTGTACATCAGAACTGCCACGGATGCCAGACATCTGCGGAAGGGCAGTAAACAGGCATTATACTATGCCATTATTTAAGAAAAGTAATAGTTTCTTTTCTTAAATAATGTCATGGTATAATAGCAATAACCCACTTCTGGGTGTGGGTAATGCTAAATTTACCCACGGTTGGCTTTGTTTGGTCCCTCGGGCTTCGCCCTCGGGACCAAACCACACCAACCGTGGGTAAATTTAGCATTACCCACACCCAGGCGTGGGTTATTGCTATAATATTCCTACACTGCATTTCATGAGGATATCTAGGAGTGCTACCAGTAACACTGATTTATTGCTGCTTCTAAGAAATGAAGTTGTTAATTTGCTGACTAGGACTATAGTGCACAGCTACTTTAAGATGCATATTACACTTCATGTATCAAAAGACCAAACGAAGAGCCTGTTTCTATATGCAGTACACTGGAAATGAAGAGTCCATTTCTATGTGGGGAACATCAGATTTGGTTGAGATGCAATGCCTGGTGGTAACTTTTCATTCTAACCAGAATAACACTGAGCCAAAAATGCAAGTAATGTTTATCTATTTGAAATTAGCAGCCATATTAGTAATTTTGAAATTACAAGTTAAAATATAAACAAAATTATTGGAGTAATCATAAATATGAAATGCTATTGATTATGCTAGCACCAGACATGAAACAATAAATAATTGGTGCATCTTATTAGGTGAGCCCAAACTAAGGGACATCATTAGTTTTTGTTCAGTATTTATATAAGCTGCGAAAATGCCTAAAAGTCAAGCTGACATTGACCATTTTATATCCTAAGACATTTAATAAAGAGGATAATTAATAAGTTTATTTAGAAAACTGACAAACATCTTTTTTTAACAAATATTATAATAGGAAACCTTTTTTTTTGTAATTCTCCAGATCTAGCCTCAATGGTTAATTGTGATACAATTATTTCTATGTGAGGAAACAGTTAATAAATTGAAACGCAGTATACAATCAAGATTACGCTATAGAATTAACCATGTACATCTATAGCTAGTGGGGTCTGGCTTTATTGGCCTGAATATATCCATAAAGTCTTAAAAAGTAAGACATTGTGGACATTTGGAAGCCGTGTAGCTGAAACACTCATGTCCTTAAGAATTTATTTGAATATATCCCATGGACCTCCACAACAAAAGATTTATGATAACATAAAGTGAGGACTCCAGCTTAGCTAGGTCTTTCTTGCAGTTTTTACTGAATGGTTTGTCTGTGTATGTTTTTACCCTTTGGTCTTCATTCTAGTTAGGAATGTCCTGTCAAAACACTAATTCCGGATTCAGGACACACTGTTATCTTCTGATGCCTGAAACAGTTATATGTATAAAAAGGTCATCTTAAATAATAAGCTGTTACTTGCCGAGTCAAAATGGCAGTATAATTTGAATACTTTTTTAAAGTCTTGGCTTAAACTATAATTTCTATTTTAAGACATTATTATTTAAGGAGAAAAAATAATAGTTGCTTGTATGTAGCTGTGATGTATAAATATATAATATACTGTGAGATGCTGTTAGAGATATTCCTGAAAAAAATCTAAGTTGCAGGGTGAAGTCCTGGATACTATTTTCTAATAATTTAGGGAAGCACATTGGTGAAATAGTTAACGTTTGTTACATCACAGTGCTTGCTTCTCCCTTTCACTTCCAGTCTAGAGTGTCTTCTGTGTAGAGTTTGCATGCCCCCCCCATACCTCCATTGACATTTGATGGTTGGTCTTGATTCCTCTTACATAACAAAGATATGCTCTGCGTTTGTGCACACCCACATATGAACATGTATGCAGACATTCTACATTGGCATCCTATCCAGAATTATTCTATATTCCTTGTACTCACTGGGTGTTTAGATAAACACCAGACTGTGTACAACCTTAAACATCATAAACTGATTAAAGTGAGTATACATCATGTGAATGTTTGGATGGTACAGTCACTTTTTTGTTTTATTGCACTTTCTAAGTGGTAGCCATTTATGTGGTTTTATAAAGTGAAATATTTGGGGGCAAAATTTTTAAACTTGTATAATATGTTTTTTTTCAGAAATGATGGTCCTATAAAAGACATTTTAGGAGAAGGGAAAAGATCTGAGTATTATTGCAGACAATTTTGACTTGTCTCAAATATGGGTATACAAAAGGATCAAGTAGGTTGGTAGGGTTTTCTAGTGAGAAGGTTTTTTTCGAGAAGCATTGTTATAGTAGTTACCTTGTAGACAGGTCGGGCTGATTTTATAATACGAAAGCATATTCTGGAACCTTAGCCATAAGGAAGGGACATAGACGCTAGAATTTAGCACAAACACAGATGTATTTAAGACGGTCATAGCAATGATGAGAAAATCCCATTAAGAAAGAGTGGAAATTTGTTAAAACCTAAAACACATAGGACTTGGATATGACCTTATCACTCTAGAAAGCTCAGAGAAATGAACTGTGCCTGTTATGTATAAAGACAGAAAGAATAAATAATTCCTAAAATGCAAGGAGCATGATTTGAACTACAGGTCACTTATATCAAAAAAGTGGCTATTATTATTTAGAACAAATTATCAAAATGTTTAAACTAGATGAATCCTAAAGTTTAATGAGCAGTCACCTCCAGACTTAAAGATCACTTTGGCTTTTTTGTCATGAATAGCTACTGTAAATAATTTAACTCCCAACCAGCAGAACCCATTAATGTCTATCATACCAAATTTAGTCTGATAATATCAAATTATTGCATAGCACATAGAGGATTATGAGTGATTTATGACCATAACCCACTTATTATGTATTCGAGACGTGGCTGCCAAGAAATTCATTCTCGAGGTGAACCTTGGCATCCATGTTGAGAACACATAATTTAAGGTTGTGATTGGAGAACCTCTCATAATTCTGTATATTGTCATAGCCGGCTTTAGGCATAGGCCAATTAGGCGACCGCCTAGGGGGCTGGTCTAGCAGGGGTGGTTTTTCAGTATTTATTTGGTGTAGGTAGACCAGGATTGGGGCACCAGATAGTGTGTTCGGGAGCGCCATGGAGCCCTTTTGCCTAGGGCACCAGTTGACCTACGGCCGCTCCTTTATTGCATGGAGCTTTATCTGCTCCATGTACTACTAGATATAGGGAAAAATCACTAAGTATTTTCCCAGCTTTTAAAGCCATAAAACACTTTGTGAATGCTGTCAGTTAGTGTAACATACTGTATTATGCTTACACTCACTTTTTATATCTCTCAATCGTCTAGATTTTCAAAAGATATCCAGATTATTGCTTCATATTGTTGGTCTGTTCCTCAGAAAATCTCTGGTTTTTGGTCTTTTCTGAATATCAGAGCATAATCAGCATGCTCCATGCACTGCATACATATTAACAGATGACATCATTACAAAGTTATGAGTATAGCTACAAGTTGTAGTTTGTATTTTGTTCATTAGTGATAACAAAACTACACATTTTTCTAACTAATACAAACTACCTTGCCACAAACATTGGAATATATATTTTTTAAATTTAGCTGGGTGTCCTTCAAAACTTGCTGAACAGACATAATGGAAGGTTTTCAGCTAATCTCATATATAAATAACAATTTTGTAAGTTTCACTTGGTTGTTTGAAATTGCCTCGAGCTAAATCATAAGATAGCTGTAACTGTCACCTTTTCCTCAAGTCACACATCATGAGTATTCTTCAGCACTCTGTCCTGCAAGCTGGAATCCTGTAGTTAAGTTATGATGTGTACGTACATTAAAACAAACAATCACTGAGCACTGAACTTGAATGCCCTGTTTTATAAATGCAGTGACAGAGAAGTCAGTACTAAGAAAATGATTTATGCAAAGCTGAATTATCTGACTGCCCTTTGGTTACATTCTAGGCTGAAACTGAAGAAATAAAGAAGGTAAGTATGCAAAGTAAATATGATAGTACCTCAGTCTAATACAAGGTAATATTTGTAGAGTGGTCTGTAAATCTGTGTTCAGCCCTTACCTAGAAAACTGGAGCAACAGCAGAATGCTGAAAAAAATGCAGTTCAGGTATAATTTAAAAGCTTGATAACCAAAAGTGGGTGGTTTTGATTGTTAAGTCTCAAAAACAATAATGTAAGAGTGATAAGACTGTTGGTGGGTGTTGAAGGTCCAGGCTTAATAAAAGGTTTGTAATTCAACTTAGTCAAAGCAATGACACTGCTGTGGTCCCCCTTACCACTTAAGAGTAGATACCTGTTTTTATAAAACAGAGCAAGGTCAGACATTTTCATGGTTCTTGTCGACATGTATCAGATGAAAGAAAAGTCTTCAGGGACAGGACATATCTTAAGGTAGTAGGAGTTAAATTAAATCCTGTTTTCGATTCATTGTCATTTGATGGTAATTTGTATAAAGAAAAATTGAAGCCTGCCTCACAATGGGATAAAAATGACTAAATATTTTGTAGTGTATGGAATTCTTGATCAGGCATTCTCACTTCCTGAATATCATAAGCTGATTACTTTTGCCAAAGAGTCACTGTCTTACAGCTTGTCTAGATCTGCAACCTTGGATTTGGATTCAGCTAGAAAACATACCCTTGCTACTCATAGGTTCATAGGTAGGTACTAGGCAATCAGCCCAAGGGCCTACGTAAGCCTAGCCAACAAGGTTCCCTGGCTTACGCCACCCAAGAAAGTTATTTTCCCATGCCACTGTTGAGCAGAGACACAGAAGTGATCCCCGGGGTGTATTTCCTATTTCCCATCCACTCATCAAGATTTTTCTTGAAGAGTGCTAATAAAGAACTTTGCTTGACATAGATGGGTAGCCTGTTCCAGAGTATGGGAAGTCACTGGGACAGGAATCTATCCCTCCAGCATGTCCTGTTTATTGTGGTGACAAGGTTTAGGTCCCTAGAGCGTGTAGCTCGGAGGGATTGGGATTTCTTTAGGTGTAGCATGTCCAACAGCTCTGGGTTTGACATAGCTTTAGATGTTAGGCAGAGATCACCTCTGAGTAGCCGATATGCTACGGAGTAAAGCTGGAGCTTTTTGAGGCTGTCAGTGTAGGGCATTTGTTTGCCAGTAATCCTCTTTGTGAGGTACTTCTGTGGCTTTTCCAGCTGCTGCAGATGTCTTGTGAGGTACATTCCAAAAGGGGAGTTGTACTCTATAATGAGTCTAATGAGTGTCAAGTAGAGGGGAACAATTACCTCTTTTTTCCTGGATGAGAACCCTTTTATGATGAGGTGTGCCACGTAGAAGGACTTCCTGACTAATGTGGCGATGTGACTATTAAAGGAGAGACTACTGTCCACCTGGGTCCCAAGGTCTTTTATCACACATTCGGTGTTAAATAGATTGCTGCCTATGTGGTAGTTCATGGGTACAGAGATTTTACCAAAGGGGATGACACTGCACTTTTTGGCATTGAGCTTGAGGCCATGGCTCTGACACCAGGCATCTGTCTCAGCGAGGCCCTTTTGTAGGATGTCCACATCATTTGGGGACTTGACTATGGCTCCTAGTTTGCAGTCATCTGCGAACTTCATTAGCCAGAGGCCTTCCTTTTTAGCCTGTACTTCAGAGAAGTAGATAGCAAACAGGAGAGGTCCCAGGATGGAACCCTGTGGTACTCCACTCGTCACTGCTTTGAGGTCAGATTTGGAGTCTGCAACTATTACAGTGTGGGTTCTGTCAGTAAGCCAGTTGGCAACCCATCTTGTGATGTAGGGATTTATACCTAGTTTAGTGAGTTTAACTATAATTCCAGAATGGGGGATGGTGTTGAAAGCCTTGGCGAGGTCAAGATAGGCTGTGCGAACCACCTTACCCTCATCTACGGCTTTGGTGACTGCCTCAAAGAAGTCGATCAGGTTCAGGAGGCATGATCTGCCTTTCACAAACCCTAACTGGGTGGGATCCAGAGTTTGGAGGTTACCAATGTCTTTGTTTATGAGTTCCATGATGATACATTCCATGGCCTTGCAGACCAGGCTCGTCAGGCTAAATAGGTTGATAGTTCCCGGGATCAGTGGTGGCTACCCCTTTGTGGAGTGGGATAACTGTTGCTGTGCACCATTCAGTGGGCACAAAGCCTGATGCGAGGCTATTATTGAACATGGTGCTTAAGTGGGGAGCCAGTTCGTTCTGAAGTTTGTGTAAAACGCAGCCTGGGATGTTGTCCGGTCCCATGGATGCTGTGTTTTTGGCTTTAGAGAGTGCAGCTTTTACCTGCATAGTTGTGATTACAGGGACTCTGCATTCTTCCTGTATAGATATGGGCCCTTTAGGGGGTGAGAGGGGGTTAAAGTTAACACTGAACCTATCTGCCAGGATGTTGGCAATATCAGTTGGTTCTGTAATTTTCTTGTGTTTGTCTCTCCAACTTACATAATCATGCTGTCCAGTGTCAGTGAGAGATGGTACTTTTCAAGGAAGTCCTTGTGAAGGAATTTATTCTGACTCAGTCACACTTCAAATCAATTTTCAGTGCCGTTGGATTATTCTGTGGGCACTGATGGTGGTATCCATGCAGTATGTAATGTCATAGTCCTGAAATTTCAGGTAAAGGGGAAAGGATATAGATGACTGTCACTAGCATATTCATGAAGGCCAAAGTATCAGAAGGCTCTACTGATCCTAGCTGTCTCTTTCTGCTTTCTGTACACATTCCTAAGAGATGCTACAGGCATTTTGGGTAAAACAAATCGGTCTCAACAGCAGCTCTTGTATGTTATTGCAGTGGGACAACAATTAGTTTTCTGCACAGATTGTAGCTCACTGCTGAAGTTTGATTATCATGTTCAGCTGAAGCAAGATGATGGGACCACTTTGCTTTAACAATGGTCTCTTTACAAGTGGAATCTGGATTGTCTTGTTCTTTGGATTTAGTTATAGTGAATGAACAGGATGCTCTACCATTTGTTGCTGACACCGTTTTTAAGACCAGAAGCAGATTTTCTTCTTTATCACAAGTTTATTGATTGATTGATTGATTGATTGATTGATTGATTGCATTCAGGAATTCAGCTCTTATGCTGTTACCTTAGTGATGCTTAGTGGAGTTTTCCACACACTGACTTATGTGCCGTAAAGCATTCAGGATAAAAGTTATGTGTCAGTGGCACCTGCCGTATTGTTTTACCCCTAATCCTTATGAAGGTTATTTGTTGCAGTACCAGTTATTCTAAAATTAGAATGTAGACCAATAATGAATTTTCTTACCATCTGTCTTCAAAAGGAACACAGTGTGAAATGTCATCTTTATCTCTCTCTCTTGCTCTCTCTGTCATATTATTTGGGGTTGTCTCATGACCCCTAATAAATAAGATTGGGAAGAATATGGCTTAGCCTATTAGTGAACTACATCATGGATATACCATTCTAAATTATTGTGAACTCCTTTCAGTACAGGTGCAGTTATGGGTCTGATATCATTTATGCCTAATATGCACAGTTTATGTAATTCATGTAGTACAATGCTCAAACATATGCCAAATTTTTACACAACACACAAAAAAACCTGAAAATCATTATCGACAATATTCTATAAAAAAAAAATTCGTCAGGTTTTATCTGAAGAGGTAAAAGGCCAGAATACTAAATGTTAAAGGTGTTTCCCACCATATTAATGGACGTGGACTCTGAAACTTCATTCAGTATAAATATGCATGCTCCTTTTCAAAACTCCTTTCATAACAGGCTGTCCCAACCCAGGATCTGTAAGGCTAGAGACAGTGCTTTAGCCTTCAGCTATATGGAAAATGAGACCATTTCAAACATGCCAGGAAGAGTGCAGGCTTTGAATTTAATCTCAAAGTAGAAAATCCTCCCTGCAACTTACTTCTTTTGGGAAGCGAGTTCATAAAATTCTCTGTATAGGGAATTACCCTTCCAAGAAAACAAATTTCATGGTACGGTATAAGGTTTTGCTTTGCATAAGTAACAGCACTTTTGTTTCCTTCCTTTCTTAAATAAACTTTTCCTGCTAAATATCAGTCCATCTGCAACTTACTAGATAGCAAATTGTCTCAGAAAACAGAACACAGGAGGTTAGGGTGGGTGGCTTTATCTCCTCCCAAACACTTGCCATTAGTGGCATATGCCAACATTCAGTCCTTGGGATATTCCTCTTTTGGCATTTACTTCTCTGAGGTCAAAGCTGATGTTAAGAGCTTTTGGCTAACCAGGTTTACAGGTGATTGCAAACTTTGTGCCATCATAAACTCCTCAGTGGACGCCAAGATCTTCCAAAAGGGTCTGTCCCAAACAAATACCTGGTGTCAAAAATCATGGACTAAAACTGTCAAAAATTATATAATAATATCCTTCAGTAAGAATGACTCCCCTTGTAATTATCACATTGACAACACACTTCTGAAAATTGATCCCATAGTTAGGGATCTGGGAACTTGTGTCGACAGTGAACTGTCCTTTGATCTCCACATATCCACCATTGTAAGAAAGTGCTTTTTAATCATGCAGCTTATATCTAAAGGTATGACATCCAGACCCAGGGATATAATCATTCCACTGTTCTTGGTGCTTAGTCTGATTACCTAACCAAACACCTGTCACAACTGGAATGACCACAAAGCTTCCTCATTAATAAAGTAAAGGGCCCAAATTATACAAATTATACAGACCATCTCAAAGCCTTGTATCTCCTCTCACTATCATACAGGCTACTGATAGGTGACCTCTGCTTTGCTTATAGTGTTTCAACAGGCTGTATTCTGTCAGGCCTCTTACACGTTTGCAAGTCCAATGGTATCATAAGCACCCACTAAAGAGATCTCAATCTATTTTGCAAAAGGGCCTCTCCATTGATGTAGAGGGATAAAGCCCTGACTACAGCCCAGTCGACCCAGGTTTGAAGAGGTAAGGGGGCTCATTGATATGTTTCCTAAGGGGAGGCATAGACCAAAGATGGGAGTTGCCCTTAAGTGTAATCAATGAACATAGGAGGCAAGGAACGGGAGTGGGTAGGTTACAGACAGAAGCAGAGATGAGCTGTGCCCCTAGGAACACCCTCAGGAACAGCCCCAGCAAAAAATGAAATAAGTCTGATGGGGTTGGAGAGTAGCTGGTATACCTGGCATGGGTATTGGGTTCTGAGGGCTCGGACAGTAAAAATGAGGTTCAAGCGGACCACAAATAAATCTGTTTTGAGGAAGAAATAGACCATTTTGAAGAAGCAGGTTTATATCCCAGAGAATACCACTTCTATGGAATTGTGTTATATGCCACATAAAGCAAAGTACTTCTCTTGCTCTATACAAATGTAACTGGGATGAATGAATGATTAACCACAAATCCACTCCAGTTTAGCAGCATTGTCACAAATGGGTAGGAGAAACATGTAAATGTCTCAACATGCCCTTGTTTGGCTTATCTCTGTGTTATTTGTATGTAAAATATAAAGGCTAAAAACTATCATGGAAATGTAAGGCTAGGCTTCATAAGATCCTCATAGATCAATAACCTAATAAGTTCCTATGAACCTAAAATAAGTACACAATGACAGGAATAAGGTAGAACAATAGCAGGAAAATACATTTGCAGGATCCTTGATGTAGACTTATGACCTAAAAGTAAGAACCATTTCCTTGTGAGAAAGAGTAAAGAAGATACCAGGAAGTACAAGAACAGACACTTTTGTAGGAAACACGTAACCCTTTCTAAAATATTATGTACTTTTCTAAAGACTTCATATTTTATTTCATATTCATATTTCATATTTCAAAGGATATATATATATATATATATATATATATATATATATATATATATATAGATAGATTATTATGCAGCTCAGAGGATGGCAAAAATGCTGCACTGACAACACCAGAATCTATATAAATAATGATTAGATGAGTTTAATGCACACAGTCCTGCAGAAATGAGGTGGGGAACATGATAACTTCAAAGTATGATGTGAGGATTTATACAGTAATTAAAAACACAGAATAACTGCATGCGATCAAGAAGGTACAGTCTGAATGCAAACTGTGGATAAACTTTTTCTTTTTCACAGAAACCATGTTGGAAGACTGGAATTGCATTGCAAATTGCAAAACCACTGGTACATCCAAACATTACGGAATCTGCGGCATATGCTGACTCACAGGAATTCTTCAATGGAGTGCAAAAAAAAAAACAAGCATCTTGTTTAATAATATAAACAGCTTATCAAATAATGGACAGTAGCAGTGGATGGACCAAGTGGTTATTTTTTATTTTTTTATTTTCAAAACATCTGTGCCTGTGTGGACGGTCATTCAGGAATCCAGTAAGTAACAGGGGCTTGGTGCTGGAACAGGTTTTCTTAACATATTTCAGGCAATTATCATGTTGTGAATAAAATAATCATTGTTGTTGATGACAGCAAGACATCACCAGTGATTGAGGAAGTGAGAGCAGATTCTGGCATGAAGTGCGTACACAGTGAACATCTAGAAAAATGAAAAGATTTGCACTTTGAGATGGGCTCATAGCCAATGCATGTTTCAGGAAGAATTATGTTTGGGGAAGAAATTAATCTGGCCATTAGGGTGAATTGTGTGCAAAAGGAGACAACAGCAGACAATGCAAAACAATACTGCGGTTCACTGACGAAGGAGAAGACTACAACGATGTAGGTACCTGCCAAGGTACTGGTTATATTTCATCTAGAACATTGTTTTTACTTCTTGATGCTATCTCAGGATAGAGTCATCACGTTAGTTTAGGATATGCAGAGGACGTTTTTAAAACAGTAAAGGAAACCAAGGGTGTGGACCATGAGGATGGATTTGCAGTTCTGAGAAGGTAGGCATAAGAAAAGAGGCATTCATTGTAAACCTTGAAAAATGTTCTTCACATATACAGCATTAGGGTCAAAGTAATGCATTGTCAGAAGGTTGTAGGGAGCACAGAACTTTAATTGGATTTAAAGATGCCTGGGCCAAATACAAAAAAAAAAAAAAAAAAGATGATGACGGGAGAGGGATACTGGATATTGTTGGCTGCAGTATTGATGCAAACATGATAGATCTAAGGTACTTTTTTGATAGCTATACTTGTTCATATAGTAGTATAATGATGAAAAGACAGAAAAAGTTTATGGTCATAAGAAATGAGAAAACAAGGCGACATTTTATATTTCTTCTGCTAACATCTTTGCCCGCTCTCTTTAACTAAATGTCCTCATTATTCCTGGAAGAGAGCTGCTTACTATTACAAGACACAACACTATCAGTGAGGCATGCATTTATACCAAACAACCTAAAGCTGAAATATGGTACCCTGTTGGAAAACTGAGACTTGATACTATAAGTCCTGTAACCACGAAAAAGGAATGCACAATCCATGATAAATAACAGCAAAGTATAAAGCTCACTGTTAGACAGTAAAAGTATTTAAGAAAGTGTTTTATTTTTCTTTTTGCATAAACTCAATCTGTCCTGCCCCCCTGATGCAGGGAACCTGCACCCCCCAGACTCCTATAACTTATTTACATCAGCTCAGATATCACTGGACCTTTGAGAAGAGAGTATTCTCTGGGATATAGCAATTTTGGACTTACTGTATATTCCCCACTTTAGCATTTAATTTTTAACAGTCCTAAGGAGCACAGTTATGGTTGCTGGACATACAACAAGAACCCCTGAAGCATGTATAAACTGCACGCTGTCATTGTCTGATGAGCACTGTAGAGGTGAGTCAAAGATAAAAGGAGATTAAAACATGAGAAGGCAGTTTTCCAATAACAGTGGGGCTATACCTGTCTGTACACTATGTGGTTCCTCTCAGTTAATATGCACTTTTATCAAAATAAACCACATACACAAAATAGATTTCACTGGGCCTGATAAATACTCTGAATAACTTTAATAAATACAAGGTTGCTAGTACATTGTATAGCCATCTAAGTAATCATTTGTCCATGTTTGCAATATCCAGAGACACTGATTTTTGGTTCTCAAAAAAAAATGAAATTCTGTTTTCATGAGATGAAATCCAAGAAACATACTCAAGATTTTTAAATGTAATTTCCCTTTATTATGTTGATTTTGTTATAATTTTCTTCTACATCAATACATATTAAAAATTAAAACAGATTCTAGATATAGAACACCCAATAATTCAGGCTAACAATATGAATAATAAATACTGGCAGAAATACATCTTGAGGTGAATTAGTTCTTTAGTCAAAAATGCCAAATTCTGTGAAACTTCCATGTTTTTTTTTCAATTTTAGGCAGTCCAGATTTGGAATTTAATGGTATTTTTCCCTTAAAAAATGAAAATTGGTGTCCCTGAATACGGTCTTTCTTCCACATACTTTCTTCTATCAAAGTAAAGAGCATTAAAAACTTATATAGATTTGCTTACATCCTATTGAAAGCATACTTATCTCTTCGGATCGGATCTTGTGTTATCGTGCAACAGACCTTGATGAGGTAGTTACCACCTTTAACACTACACTGGTAAGTATACTGTACACATACTTACCTGCAAGCTAGGCTAGATGGGGACGTAGAGCCACATACCCTGGTTTATCAAATCTGTCAGAAATCTGACTGCTGAATGTGCAACCCAGAGCTTAAAAATGAAATATCATTAAAAGCAATAACAGTATGACAGGCTAGGAAACTCATATTAATGAAAGCCTCTTACGTCTTGATACTCACCTGGATATAGCTGTCACCTTTAAGGATTATTTCTTCTCAATAGCTGATTTAATCTACAAAAGTTTCCCTTGGTTATTGATGTGATGAATTGCCTTGCGTCATGTGACATGAGTGGTTAATACACAGCTCTATAAAGTGTGCATATAGATAGGCAGGGGTTCAAATCTGACAATGTATAGGTAATGTATTTGCGTGCTACAGTACTGACAGACAGGACTGGTTTACCTAACACTAACATGGCTAAAGGAGTTTGATCCTTCACTTGGGTCATTAGCCATGTAATCACCTATGAACTATAAATTTACCTTTGCACTTGTCACCTAGGTCACAGTAAAATAATACAGGCCAAAAATCATGATGTTGCCTTTATTATTCATTTTCCGTCTGCTTTTATTAGCAAACTTGCACCATTTATTGCATTGCCATTAACTGTATTGATTAGTGGATTTTTATGGAAAAGTATTGTACATTAAAACTGGAAGCTAAATAAATTCCCTCATTGTAAGAGAGACATTTAAAAAGCTGCTCAGTTATAGATCATATATATAAATATACCATTTTGTAAAGTTTTTGAAAAAGTAGTTCCCCAGTAGAATTTATCTTGGATTATTTATGAGTTATATAAAAATATATACATAGGAATGTATACAAATACAACTGTTGATGATTCCACATTATTATACTCTGCAGATAATAAACAGACTGCCATGAAATACATTCACTAATGCTTTGATAATCTTTTGATATATCTTAAAGATAGTATTGAAATATTCCTTATGAGAAAAAGTCTATGGTCATGGATTTTGGTAGTTAGGGGACAGTCACAAGATAATAGGCATTATCCTAATCTCAGCTTCCTCTTCACATATCAAAATTGCTTCTTGGAACTATTTGGGTCTTGCTAACTAACTAAATTTCAAAGAAAGTGTTGACCTAAACGTTAAGGAAGTGAATTAAAAGATTCATGACAAGTTACATCAGAAATGTGACATACAGCAGCTAGTGCAGGTCTTATACCTAAACTGTCATATGGATACCTGGTCTTTGGAGAGTTAAAAAGCGAAGTTCACTGGAACCTAGAAATGGCCTCTAACACAATAATTTGCTTTTTTGCTGAGGGTGCTTGTTTCTTCACATCACTGTCATGCACTTAAGCAACTAAAATGGTTAATTGTCTGGAAGAAGATATATACAATCAGCTTTTGTTTAGCCGTAGCTAGTCACGTAAAGATGTTTACTGCTCATTAGGTTTGCTATATTTTATGGCTTATCATCAGCAGGAATTTATTATTTTCCATCCCTCTGTCAGTTAAAGATACATAAATTAATGTACTAGCCAGGAGACAGATCACCTAGGCCAGCCTAGCAAAGATCTTGTGATATCCTACCATTGTAGATTGGTTAGACTGAGTTTAACAAAGCAGGTAAAGTTACTGCGCTGCTTCTTCATTCTACCAACAGTGTGTGCTCAAGGACAATATAAGTCATTATAAGGCACTTCCCACATATAAGCTGTAATTAACATTTAGTTCACCTTTAGCATATTTTGTAATTACCTGTTATGTGTTTATTTTACTCATTTCCGTGAGAAATTTGTTTTACTACTCACTGTTAAATGCCTAGCCCTCACTTAGGAAGTAACTTGACTTTTAACTTTGGTTAGTTGACTTAATGTTACTGACACTGGGACTCTCTAACCAGCCCTGTAATGACAATTTAAACTTTCTAATGTCATCATATATAGTCTTTGCCTTAAAGAAAAACTTAACTCTCCACCATTCAATTTCTTATTTCTTTTTCCCTGACATATATTGTAACTGTCCAGCTGTGTTTTTATTTGTTTAAATACCACACTTTCTTAAAAGAATCTATTTCAGTCCACAAGACATTTACTAACCATGCCAATATCTATAGCTTTTAATTTATTTATTTATTCATCTTTGTTTAACAGGAAAGTCCAACTGGGTAATATCTATTTTCAGCAGAAGCCCGGCGTAGAAAAACCCAATCTGCTTACATTGCATTATACTAAATTCCAGTCAAGCTCAGAGTAGTTACATTTATATTTTCATTTATACACAAACAGTAGTTACATTTCTATTTACATTTATACACAAACAGTAGTTATATTTAAATATATATATATATATATATATATATATATATATATATATATATATATATATATATATATATATATATATATACTTTCTAAGATTTTACAGAGGTGGAAGTTACTAAAGAGAAAGCACATATGCAGTTTAGTGGATTGGAGAGGTAGCAGTCATGTATAAAAATTGTTTTGTCATTTCAGTAAAAGGTTGAGAATATCATGTTTAAGGAGAGTATTTGAATACTATTGCACAGTGAAAAGGTTTTAACCTTGTCATGAGCATGTACAGGACCAGGATTGGTTAAGATGTTGTTTGAGAAGTGGTTTAAAACTACTGAGTTTATCAGAGAGTTTTATTTACATGAGTATACAATTCCAGAGTTTAGGTACACATTGGGAGTAGAGCGATTCTCCTACAACATTATTTGATTTGACTTATTTGTAAGTAATAAGAATTTGTTACTAGAATGGAGCTCCTTTGCTGGACAGTAAGGTAGTAATATGTTTTGCAGCGCATAGCATTTTTCTTAATGATGACTGAGTTTGTGTGCTGCAGTCAGTTGCAAATGTGTTAGACAGATGTGCAGTTCAAGCCAGGTTAATTTCTTTAAGCTATGACATTGTTGGGTCCCATGAGGGAGACAGGTGGCAAATTTGGTGTATTTTATTGTAGTAGTAGGCAAGTCCTTTCTTTGAGTACTGTTTAGGTTTGTTAGGATAGGAGCGGTATATAACAGACTTGGCAGTAAGAAGAGGTGGCTAGAGTTATTCTGGCAGTATCCTTAAGGAATCCATTGATCCTATAAAGAGACCCTGATTTCTGGTGTGTAGATTTAATGGTGTGCAGCATATGGTAGTCATATTTGAGAATGTCGCCTATTATAATACCTACAGGTTTACTGTGAGTTACAGTTTCAATGACAGTATTATTTGTTGACTTTATGGTAAAAGATCACTTTTAATGTTGGCAACTTTTTTGAGGTGAGAAGCATTAACTTAGTTTTCTTTGGGTTGAGTAGGAGGTTTGATTCTTTGAACCAGGTTTCTACAGAGGAGAAAGTTTTGGGGTAATGTCTTGGAGCTTATTTATTGTTGGGACTACACATATTAATGCTGAGTCATCTACATACTGAACTAAACTAGCATAGTGAGTGGAGGTGTGGAGGTCATTAATAAATATATTAAATAGTAGATGCTCCAGAATAGAGACCTGATGAACACTTGTAGTAACTGGTTGAAAGGATGAGTAGGTCTGTTGCAATGTAATGGCTTGTTGCCTTCCAAATAGGTAACCAAGGAACCACAGCAAGGAGTATTGTGAAAGTCCTATTGAGGAGAGTCAAACGAGCAGTTGCTGGTGCTGGACAATATCAAATGCCTTTGACAAGTTTAAGAACATGGTGGACACAAACAGACCATTGTTTCTATGTTGGTTTATTATACTGGTAACATTTAGTAGAGCAGTAGTGGTGTTCTGCTGTGGCCTAAAGCGATGTTGTGTTTCTGAGAGCAGGTTAATTGAGGTTAGGTATTGCATCAGCTGCATATGGATGCATTTCTCTAATATTTTGGAGAAGGGGACAGAATCAATATTGGTCTGTAGTTATTAAACTCTGTAGATATGCCACCTTTGTGCAGTGGTATGATGTAGGATTTTTTCACAGTGATGGGACATATCTTACTCCTATGGACCTATTAATTAGTATGGACACAGAGAATACTATGACTTCTGTGGCCATTTTTAGGTAGTCTGATGGTAGTTGGTCTACAGCTACAGAAGCAGTTTTTAGTTTAAGGAGCAAGTTCCTTACGAGTGAGGTAGGTACTGGATTAAAACTGAAGAACTGTAGGTGATTTTGACTGGATGGGGTGGAGTGATGGAGGCAGATGTGTTAGTGTCTAAGACAGATAATATTGATTGTATAAAGTAGGAATTAAACTGTGTGGGGATGGAGTCTGTCATATTGTCTGTTTTTGGAGAGAGAGAGAGAGACTAGTGGTCTTGGCATGGTGGAGTGGTTTATTTAGTAATGACCAAAAAAGTTTTGGGTTGTTTATATGTTTGCCTTGTAGGCTAGTATAGTATGTTTGCTTATCCTGTTTGACATGGAGTTTTGCAAGGTTTCTAAGATGTCTAAATTGCTGGAGGGCATTTTGAGTTCTATTTTTATAACATTTTCTAGGCTTTCTACCTTTTTATCATGATTTTTTGTTTGTTTCCTTTGTCAGCCATGATGCAGAGTTGGACTTTACTCTTTTATTATGTACTGATGCTAGATTATTTAAGGTCTGTAAGAATATGTTATTGAAATGTTCTACAGCAATATCTAGCACCATTGTTCTAAGTACATTTCACTTATATTTTTGTGTTTCATTGAAAATTATCTTTGCTGAAATTGGTTGTATTTCATATTTGATTATAGTTAGTATGTTAATCTTGGTTATGGTGAGTTCTCATAGCATATTGGTATGCAGTCACTTATGCTATCTGAGAGGCAGTCTACCTTTGCCAGTTTGTCTGGTTTGTTTGTAAGACTCCAGTCTAATGTTGAGTGTCTCCCTGAAGTTTTATTGATTCTAGTAGGTGTAGCTATTAATTGCCTGAAGTTGTACACATTTATGGATTCAGTATGGGTAGTGGAATTTATGAGTTGCTAGTCTGTATTTAAGTCTTCAAGTATTATAGTTTCATGATTAATTTGTTGGGATATCCAATACAGGATGCTTTCAGCAGTATAAACGTTATGACCTGGTGGTATATAAATTGCTCTTAAACATATAGTTTTCTTATTGTTGATTTTTAAGAGTGTTATTAGTAGTTCATCATTGTTAAATTTGGGTGTCTCCTGTGGCAGTAAGGTAATGGTTAGGGAATTTTTATAGATGATTGCTACACCACCTGTAGTCTTGTTTTGTCTGTCATGCCTGAGTATATTGTATCCTGGAGGAGTGATCTCATTATCCTTTATTTTTTTAACCAGGTTTCAGTAACTATGACGACATCAGGAGTGTATAGATTTTATTGCACATACTTCTTAGGTTCATATTTAGTAAGATGAGTTTGGATTCTGTTTTTTCCTGAGATGTATTAGGTGACTGGTTTATTTTTAGGTTGGAAGTGATAGTTTTACAAGCAGTGGGACCAGGGTTGGGGTGAATATGCCTGCTAATTTTTTTTAATTGATATTTTGCAGAGGGAAGAGTGTGGCCAGTTATATTTTGGTCTTGGTTTGATATTTGATCATAAATTGGGATGCTTAGTTTTAAGATATTTATAGAAAAATAAATCAGATGCAGTTTGTTTGAAGAAATGGGGTATTATGGAGAAAGACAGGCTGGGTATATGTTAATATTCTTTCTGAGGGTTGGCTGAAGTCCTAGGTATTTGAAGGAGGTGGATTTGATAATTGGTGATAAAGGCTAGTCGAGTGAGGAGAAATAGTAAAATAATCTGACTTATGGGGCATCTTATTTAACTTGGGTTTTATCTTTGTTATAAATTAGGATAAAAAAAGTTAGGAGGGTAGTGGGTGGGTTGCAGAGCTACAACTTGATAGTTATAGGTGGCAAGCATTAAGACTATTTGTCAGCGGGTGGTAAACTTGAGTGGGTGTTAGTATTGGCAGTAAGTCTATTTATTTTTTTCTTACTGACAGGAACTGATGTTCTGCGGTAGCGTTGTCGCTTCACAGCCGGACGCTGTCCGGTTCGATTCTCAGCTAGAGTGTCTTCTGCGTGGAGACATGCATGAATGGGTGTACCTTCGTTGAAGGTTGTGCATCAGGGCTGGTAACTCAGCACGTAAAAATCAACTACCAATCATTAGCTGACCGGAGTTCCGCTGTGACGACCCCTAACCGGGAAAAGCCGAAAGACACAACAACAACAACAACTGACAGGAACTGATGTTATTGGCTAGAGAAAAATGTGGATGATGCTATGGAAGTATAAATGTAGAGTAAGAGGGGTGGGTAGAATTTGGAGGAAGGGTAGTGGAATGGATTGTGACTGATATAATCCCTCATGCATCCCCCATCACCTTAAACAGCAGACAACTCTTGTAAGGTCCTCAATTTCCATCAAGGATACATATGTACCCTACAGCATCTTTCAACTTCCCAAGCCATCTGGTCTCCATTTCTTCCCTAGTTCCACTGGTTCCAGTGATCACTTGGACACTAACTCTACTAAAGTCAGTCAGGACTCCATCCTTCCATGCCATGAGTCCTGCTTACTCAGACTGAGTCTTGTCAAGATCAGTAAAATAATAAGTACAATGAAGCCTTAAGTGGAAACTTTTCCAAAGAGTTAATTTCTGGACAAGTCTTTATATGAAGGACAATGATGAGTTATACAATGATTCTAAGTAAAACAAACTGGTAATAATTCCAGTTTTTGTTAGTGAAATTTTACTTTTATTCATGTAACTGCAGGTGATTTAAAGACCCTTCTTTTTTCTCCTTTTTCTTTCGGCTGTTCCCATTAGGGATTGCCACAGCGGATCATCTGTTTCTATTTCTTCCTGTCCTCTGCATCTTGCTCTGTCACACCAACCACCTGCATGTCCTCTCTCACCACATCCATAAACCTTATCTTAGGCCTTCCTCTTTTCCTCTTACCTGGCAGCTTCATCCTTAACATCCTTTTCCCAATATACCCAGCATCCCTCCTCAGCACATGTCCATACCAACGCAATCTCACCTCTCTGGCTTTGTCTCCAAACCATCCCACCTGGGTTGACCCTCTAATATACTTATTCCTAATCCTGTCTACCCTCGTCACACCCAGTGTAAATCTTAACATCTTTAACTCTGCCACATCCAACTCTGACTCCTGCCTTTTTGTCAATGCCACTGCCTCCAACACATATAACATAGCTGGTCTCATTACCCTCTTGTAGACCTTCCATTTCACTCTTACTGGTACTAGTCTGTCACAAATCACTCCTGACACTCTTCTCCACCCACTCCACCCTGTCTGTACTCTCTTCTTCACCTCTCTTCCACACTCGCCATTACTCTGAACTGTTGATCCTAAGTATTTAAACTCATCCACCTTCACCAACTCTACTCCCTGCCTCCTCACCATTCCTCTATCCTCCCTCTCATTCACACACATATATCATGTCTATGTCCTGCTAACCTTCATTCTTCTTCTCTCTAGAGTATATCTCCACCTCTCCAAGGTCTCCTCAACCTTTTCCCTACTCTCACTACATATCACAATGTCATCTGCAAACATCATAGTCCACGGGGTCTCCTGTCTGATCTCATCTGTCCATCACCACTGCAAATAAGAAAGGGCTCAGAGCTGATCCTTGATTTAATCCCACCTCCACCTTAAATGCATCTGTCACTCTCACTGCAGATCTCACCGCTGTCACACTACCCTTGTACATATCCTGTACCACTCTTACATACTTCTTTGCCACTCCCAACTTCCTCATACAATACCACACCTCCTCTCTAGGCACCCTGTCATATGCTTTCTCTAAGTCCACAAAGACACAATGCAACTCCTTCTGATCTTCTCTGTACTTCTCCATCAACACTTTCGGAGCAAACATCGAGTCTGTAGTGCTCTTTCCTGGCATGAAACCATAGTGCTGATCACTAATTATCACCTCCCTTTTTAACCTAGCTTCTACCACTCTTTCCCATATTTCATGCTGTGACTGATCAATTGTATTCCTCTGTAGTTACTACAGCTCTGCACATCACCCTTATTCTTAAAAAAATTGGTACCAAAACACTTTTTCTCCACTCCTCAGGCATCCTCTCACTTTCCAAGATTTCATTAAACAATCTGGTTAAAATTTCCACTGCCATTTCTCCTAAATACTTCCAAGCTTCCACAGGTATGTCATCTGGACCAACAGCCTTTCCATTCTTCATCCTCTTCATAGCTATCCTTGCTTCCTCCTTGCTAATCCGTTGCACTTCCTGATTCACCATCCCCACATAATCCAACCTTCTTTCTCTCTCATTCTCTTCATTCATCAACCCCTCAAAGTATTCTTTCCATCTGATCAATACACTCTGAAATATTACAAGTCTTATAATTTCTTTAAAGTGACAGTACTCACTTATAAATTAATGATCTGTTAGACTGAATAAACTATTGTGACATCTATAAAACAAATACTCACACAAACTAAAAATTATTATACTGCCTTTATTATCAACATTCCACCTGCTTTTATTGGAAAAGTTACACTATTTATTGCATTATCATTAACTGTATTGATTAACAGATGTTTATGGGAATATGCTATACATCAAGCATCTTGCGATTATTTAAAGATTACAAATTTAACTGTTACTTATTTCATATGGGGTTTAAATACACCACAAAAAAGCTTTATAGCAGATTTTAGTTAGCAAAATATGGGGATTTAAAGAGGTCTTAAAAGGAAACGAAGAGCTTTATAGTAGCCTTAAGTTATCAAAACATAGTGGTTTTCATTGAAAAAGAAAAAAAACAGCACGACATCCAGAGGCTGTCTAAAGAAGTCACTGACATACATTACTTTGAATGTCTGTTTGAAAAAAAAATCTTTATTATGTCTAGGATATGTCATATAAACAGTGTTGTAAAATTACATTAGAATGTTAAGCCTCATCTGTGCCATTTTGAGGTCTAAGAAATTCAATAATAATAATAATAATAATAGTAGTAATAATAAAACATTTTGAATGACTCAAGCAAATTACTATAGTACAGAATGTCAACATGTTATTTAAAAACACAAACATATTTTGGGTTTCAGAGAAGAGTTGACTATTAAGCTATATTGATGCACATGACAGTCTCGTAGATTATATGATTTTCACTGTCTCATCTGGTAGCAATTCAATCCACATCAAGTTAAGTGTTGAATATGCACATATTAAGATAATCAAACATTTCATAGTGAAACTCAGTAGTTCAGCTTATTATACAGCTAATGCATCCTTATCCTTGCTGGGATCATTTATGTACTGCTTTGTATTTAGTTACATATTGCATGCAAGTATGTATTTGCCACTTTTTCGTTTCCTCTGTTGTGTGTCTTAGAGTCTGCTTAAGTGAAACACTCTCTGTTATATAGATTTTTACTATTTTTCTGGAGCTTTTCTTCCATGTTCTATCAGAAAAGGGTCTTTGCCAGATAGGGTCAACACAAACATCAAAGCAAACAAATAAACTTGAAAAACAGCAGGGATATCACAACAAATAAATAAATGAAACTTGAACAAAGGGGAGACCAGTGTATGTATGTATTTAGTGGTAAGGTGTGTCCACACTATGAGAATATAGCCATAAAAAGAGGAAGCTTTGTGGAAAGGATCAAATGTTAGATATCAGTATAATAAGTATACAGGTGTGAAAGATACCCATCTGCTTGCTGAAGACGTCATAATGCTGGTGATTTTTGCTTGGTTATAATAGTGAATATGGTTGTAAGCTCAAATTCAGTCATGGAAGTGGAGATTGGTAGTCATGGTTGGATATTGTAGCAACTACTCCACCAATGATGCATTGGTGAAAGCTTAATCAGGCTTTGGCAAATGCTGCTTGTTGGGAAAATGGGTTATGGATGTGAATGACAGAGTTGACTGCCATTTGACCAAACAAATTGTGTTTTTGTCAGTTTGAAGAAAAACACATTTGTAGAAGGGATCACTGTAAGGGGAGTTTCTCCTTAGTCCTAAGGTCAGAAACTCTACAAGGGATTATGCTAATAAAAAAAGTGCAGGGACATAGCCCCTTTGATATTTTTGCATCTCTCATTATGGTGAATAAATATCCCAGAGATACTGTAAATAATGTCAAGCCTCTATGAGGTTTACATTTAGAATGAACTCTCTAGAAAAAATGTGAACCACACAACATGCTGTTTCCTATAGCCTGATCATTATCACTTAATACATGTAGCCCATACACAGTATCCCCATTTTTAGTTATAAAGCATGTATTTATCATATACTTTTTCAGTTATAAAGCATTTGAATCTGAGGGTAGCATGTATTATATCAGACTGGTCTTTTAGAAGTTAATCTTAAAAGTTATACAAAGAATGTCTTGGGCTATTTATATCAAATAATAATGTTGCATACTGTTTACTATCACATACTTGAATCTAATCTGTTCAAATGTTAATATGTCCGAATCATATGCACAGAAATATCAACACTGCACACAAAAAATGTCAAAGGCAGCATTTTAGTAAAGTCGAAAGTTTGAAAATGTCGACTTTACTGAAATGCTGCACTTCTGCTCAACATTAACAAACACATTTGCAGGTGGGCAAGCCCCCCTGCACCTCCCACACCCCCCTTGCTTATATTTACAAACTCTGAGATCGCACTACAGTGAGGGAAAGGGTACATTTCCCGATCCCCTCTATAGTGCAATCTGCACCACAATGTCGAACCTTACAACAGTGAATGCTCGCTATTGTAAGGTTCGACATTGTGGCATTCGTAATTTCAGTTCTACCAAAGGCAGTTTCGCACAAATGTCAATCACAATTGACAAAGTGATTGTAAGCTGTTGCACACATACTCAAAAGGCATTTTAATAAATGCAGTTTTTCAGTTTTAGCATCATGTTCAATGTCCAGATAGTACATATAACTAATAATTTCTCCAGTGGTCTTCCATATCTACAGAATATGATAGGAACAAATACATCAAACATTTAATCTTTCTTTTTGGATAGTTATTGGGGTGAATACAACTTTGAATGCAGATATGACACTAGCAGCATTTCTCTAAAGCTCTAAACTATCACAGTTCTCACAATCTATGTTTTCTTGTAACAGAAATGGTGGTAACAATTGTGGTTCCGCTTTTCTTTTATCTTATAGATGAGTATATAATTTGTTCTTTAGAGCTCTCTGACTTTTCTTCACACAACATATGAATTTGGTTTGGAAGTTTTATCAGCAGTTTGGTTTCAGACTGCAAATTGTCAGTCTCCCATTGTTTATTATAATGTTATATCATTCTCTACTAATTTCTTCATAGCTCTCATTTGCATTTTATTATTTCTTTGGCCATTGGTAATGTTGTGGAAGTCTGTAATTTGTTTTGCAAATGTAGCCATTAACAGCTTGTAAGGGACCGAATCCCAGCAATAGAATAGTCCGTATACCTTTTCATACTTCTTCTCATACAATTTTTTGCTATAAAGATATTTTTCTCCCCTTGTCCAGTGAACTGAAGGAAGTGTGGACTGGACAGTAAATGTCTGAATACCCACTCATCAACAAATTTTAATTCCAGACTTTAGTACAGTAAATCTAATCAGGTACATCCTGTCCCAAGAATATAGATTTTAATTCATTATCCACACTCGCATGTATTGTGTTTGTCATTTTGATTATTTTAGCAAGCTTAGAAAATAACCTTCACAGATAAAATATATAGATTATTTAAAATACTGCTAAATTGTTCTCATGTGACTCCTTGGACACCCAGGAGCTAGATATGCTAGCAAGTTTTCATTTGGATTGTTGTTATGGTATTCATGGATGATGGGACAACTTTGCATAATCTGTACTATCTTAAATGACATCCCTGGTAAGTACATTATATTTATTGGTCTTTCTTTCCACTTTACTATTTACAAATGCAATTCATATATCCTTTCAAGCATTTGTTTTTCTCAGCTGATTGGGAAGTATTACTTGTCAGTTTTTAATACTAATTTAGTTTTTCTTTGAAATAAAAATAAATAAGGATTTCTTTCTTTAGTGAAGATTTTTTGTTGAGGCAAACCTCTCATTGCAACATCTAGTAGTAACTGCATCAAATTTCTGTACAGTGTCAATACATGTCTGTGATTCCTTTACTTCTGTCTTTGGTAACTGCAGACTTATTATAAAATATTTAGATGCCCTTCTATATCAGTGTTGCAGTATTCTTAACAGAAGGGATCTCCTACCAAGGATAGCCCAATGTCTGGTCACTGTACCAAAGCCTTTAGCTCATATAGGTGCTCTACATCACATATATGCTCCCATGCAGGATGTAGGGCATAAAGGTGATGTACGGCTGCATATAGTCAGAACCTCTTTGGTGCCAGTCCAAACACCATTTTCAAATGTTGGTCTGACTGCCCTTCTACTATGTTAGTTACCAAGCTGTCTTCAGATAAGTGCCCTATTCGGGTTTCTTCTCTATTTGTTCTCAATTTTGTATTTACTTGTGTTCATGCCATCTAAAAAGGGAAATGTCAGTGTGGGAGACAGATTCCCCGTAAAGACTATTATGATGATTGTCTTTTCTACCTTGGTGTTTCCCATGATCATACACAGTGCTCTATCGGTACAGTGTTCATCCCTAAGACTCTCCATAGTCACTTATCTTCCCTCTTCATATTACCTTGAAAACCAGTGTCTTAAATTGCTGGTTTAGGGTGCTATGGCAGAATTTTCCTGGCTCAAGGGATAGCCATCTTCAAGAAGAAGGCCAAAAAGTCTAGATCTGACCTGGTTGCTGTCCAACCTCCACTGGATGTCTCTATAGTAGCTAGTAGAAGCCTCGAAGACTGTCAGGTGCTTACTTTGGATTCTTCCACTAAGATCCACTCATAGGCCAGCATGGATTTGAGTTCTTGCATGTCCTCTGAAGCTTTGTAAACATCTGCTCCGGACATTGAGGGGAAACCATGGCTGAATATTTCTGAGGAGCTGAGGGGGGCTTCCTCAAGTCTTAGTCTGGGAAGAGATTCCTACTACAGTCATTGAATCCTACCAAGGGACTGAGCGAGAGAGGGTTGTTAGGGAGGATGTATATCATAAGAAAAAGTAAAAGACAAAGAATATTACTCCTACTGCTAAAGATCCCCCTTTAATTTCTTTTGGGTTTCTAATACCATGATGGGAATGGACCCCATTCCTAAGTCAAAGTATGATTAAAGTTCATGAAATCAGTATAGTTTCAATTTTTGATGTCAGCCAAAAATGCTCTTGGCAGCACCCACAATGTGCCCAGTAATGACACCTTCTGCAATTCGTATGGGGGTTGCATGTATTGGTAACATATCTAAGTATGATTGTAGATTATTTTTTAAAAGTCCATTGATCCTACTACTATTGGATCTGTCTGGGTATCTTTCTTCCACATTGCTCTAATTTCTGCCTGTAGATCCTGATATTTTATGACTTTGTGTCTCTCTGTATGCAAGACACTGTAGTCACTGGGTGTGGCAATTTCAGTGATCAATGTTACTTTTGTCTTCTTTTCATGGACCACTACATACAGTTTTCAAGCATCTATCTTTTGAACTGTTGGTAATGAGTGATAACAAGCGATGTAAACTTCATCAATTGACTGTGCTTCTCAAACATTTTGGAAATATAGAGTATATTTTAGTGTATTTATTAAAACTGTATTTGCCTTAGTATTGCTGCAACTCAAGTGCTCTAGGTGAAACTGCATCTGAATTGTTTTAGTGTTGTTTTAGCTGCTTTTCTGTATATATAGACTTTTCTGTATATGTAGACTAGCTACTTATTCTACTATATTACTGCCTTTTAAATTGTTTTTCAGTTATGCACTTGCCTTGCTTCATTTAAAAAGTTTTAAATTGCTAATTTTGTAGAGTTTTAAGTGAATTTACTGTTTAGGGCTACACAACGAAGTGTGTTTGCCTTTTTTGTGTTTATTTACTGTATTATTCCATTGTTTAGCCTGTTTTAACCAAACAAAACCCCCCCAAAACAAATAAATACTATCTTGTTTGCTCGTTTCCCATCTTTCCTAGCTAGTATAGTCCAGATCCCAGGCTTTGCTGGTTTCAGGACTTTATTTTCTGTGTTCAGAGCTATCCAGACCTTGCTGTGGTAGAGAGAAGTCCTACTGCTTACCAGTGGGAGTGGTGAGCATTGTACTGCCTATCTAACACTAGAGGAGTGGTTTTCAACTCTGAAATTGTAATTTTATTAGCCATTTTAGGCTGATTTCTATCCCTTTCAACTTTCTGGCTTAAAAACGCACGTGTTTGCACTTTTTTTGCATTGTGCAGTACTGCGGGGCTACATTTAAACTATTCCAGGTACCAGAAAGTCTGCTCTTAAAATTTTCCCTTAGAACTAGCTGGTTTCTCAGTAGTAGCACAAAAATCTGAACCCTTGTGACTAGCACTTGCTCTAGAACCTGAAGGAAAGCACTAGGAAGCCTTAAAATGATACAATCACTCAACTCTCCTTGTTAATAAGGAGAACTTAATCATAGGCACTAAACAGCCTATAATTGCAAAGTACCTTGCAAAGGTAAGGGAACACAGCTCTTGTACTTTACAAAAAAAGCACTTAAAAAGGCATGTCCAAGAGCCAGCTTCCGGTGATTTCTCCTGTCCACTTGGTCAATGTAGGCATACTAGGGAAATGCAAAAACTGCCTCATGTACACAGACAACCATCTCCTCCTACCACCCAACACTACAATTTGCGAGAGATGCACTTACATAGCCAAACTGGAAGCAAAGCTCTCTCCAGCCAAGATTGTGCTAGACAGTCAAGAGGAGAAGGTTAACACCTGCATTATACCTCAAGCAACACATAGCCCATCAAAACCCACACCATCAACACCCACACATAGCAACACTAATCCCACATATGCAGAGGCCCTTAAAATTAACCTGCCCAAGCAACAAGGACCTCTGAAGCTGAAACGCAAACAAACACTAATCACAACCAAAGTGACACATAGCTCACAACACCAGTGTGCCACCCAACAACAGCCCCTAAGGCAAGAAAACGTACCCAACACTTTAGTCATAGGTGATTCTATAGTCAGGCACACTGATGTCCCACTCACCAGGCTGAACAAGGAGAAAATTAAAGTCAGATGCCTGTCAGGTGCCAGGAACCGCCACGTAATGCATGCACTCAAGTCACTCCACAACAAGTACAAATACGACTCTGTCATTGTCCATGTTGGAGTGAATAACTTGAGACGTACCTCCCTGGACTACATGAAAAGAGACATGGAAGAGCTCATGGATCATGTGGCCCAGGCAGGTAAGACCCTAGCCCTGAGTAGCATCCTGCCTTCGCCCAGAATGATACCACAGTATAAGGACAAAATGATGGACTTCAAAAACTGGCTAAGCTTCTGGTGTCATTTAAAGGGGATCCAGGATCTGTCTGCCTGAGACAACATGATCGACAAACCACGATGCTTTGCCAGAGATGGTCTGCACCTGTCACCCCTGGGATTCAGGTTACTGACTAAAGCTCTTGCCACTCCTATAGTGCCTTTTTTAGACAAGGTTCAAAGGACAAAACCACCACCATAACAGATACAAACATGCAAAATCTGAAGGTAATGCTACTCAGTGCTAGAAGTCTAAACCTCAAAATGCAGTCTCTCGAGGCACTCCTAAAAATGGAGAACATCGATATCTGTGCAGTAACTGAGACCTGGTTCAAGGCTCCAGACAACACCCCTGCAATACCAGGCAACAACTCTTACTACACTTTTTGGCCACCAAACCAAGACCGAAACACTAAAGGTGGAGGAGTGTCCATATTCACCAAGGATATTCATACCTCCAGGCTAGTTGCCCAACACAATGCATCTGAAATTCTCCAGGTGCAACTAACACTAGGTAAGAATGCAATCCAAATTGCAGCTTGCTACAGATCCCCCTCCATGCCCCAAGATTCTCACTACACCTTTCTAAACATACTGGAAAATATTAAGATACAACCAAACACTCTAATACTGGGTGATTTCAACTACCCTGCCATTAACTGGGAAAACCACTTGGGTACCAACACCTTTTCCCAATGGTTCTTGGAATTCATAAATTCCAGTGCTCTGGATCAGCTAATCCATTGTCCCAACAGGGGATCCAATATCCTAGACCTGGTCATTACCAACATGGGAGATAGAAGCTCCACACCAGTGGTCACCCCCTCATTGGTTAGGTCTGACCATAAGCTAATCACCCTTGATATCTGCATCCTACCCCCAGTAAGGAAATCTCCGTAAAAAAACTTCTCCAAAGCCATCTTCATGCTACTCAAGTCAGAAGTGACAAACTTCATGACACCCATGCAGATGGGAGCTGAAAATTTGACTGCTGAATCCTACACTAAGGCACTGTACAAGCACATCCACTCATGCATGAATCGTGCCATCCCAAATAGAACCAAGACGCTCTCCTCCAAAAAAAGAAAGCCAATCTGGTGGTCCCCTGCCATAAACAAACTATACAACAGAAGGAAAAAACTGTTGCAGAAAAGAGGAAAATCCCAGGATGCAAAAAACTCCCCTCCAACCTCAGTAAGAAGCTGAGATCCCTCATAAAATCCTCCAAAGCTAGTTACGAAAATAAAATTGCCAAAGATTCCAAAAACAACAACAAGGCATTCTATAGTTATGTCAAGAATCTAAATGGCAATGCTCAGATCTGGTCTGAGCTACAACAGAATGGCATTAAATATACTGATCCCAAGGATATAGCCAATATCCTGGCAGATCAGTTTAGTGCCAACTTCACCCCCCTCTCACCCCCTAAAGGGCCCATCTCAATACCAAAAGATTGCCAAATTCCAGTAATCACAGCCACACAGGTAGAAACCGCACTCTCCAAAGCTAAGAATACAGCATTCAGGGGACCAGATGACATCCCGGGCTGTGTACTACATGAACTACAGAATGAACTGGCACCTCACCTAAGTGTCATGTTTAATCATAGCCTCACCTCAGGCTTCATGCCTACTGAGTGGCGCACAGCTACAGTTATCCCACTCCACAAGGGGGATCCACCTTGGATCCTGGGAATTACCGTCCCATCAGTCTAAAAAGCCAGATCTGCAAGGTCATGGAATGCATTATCATGGAACTTATAAACAAAGACATTGGCAACCTTCAGACACTGGACCCCACCCAGTTTGGGTTCATGAAAGGCTGATGTTGTCTCCTGAACCTAATTGATTTCTTTGAATCAGTCTACAGAGCTGTGGACGAGGGTAAGGTGGTCCACACAGCCTATATGGACCTCGCCAAGGCCTTCGACACCATCTCCCACTCTGGAATCATAGATAAACTTACTAAGCTGGGCATAAATCCCTATGTCACTCTATGGGTTGCCAGCTGGCTTACTGACAGAACCCAGACTGTAAAAGTAGCCGACTCCAAATCCAGCTCCAGACAAGTGACAAGTGGAGTACTGACTGCAAACTGGGAGCCATTATTAAATCCCCAAATGATGTGGATATTCTACAAAAGGGCCTTATAGAAACAGATGCTTGGTGTCAGAGCCATGGGCTCAAGCTTAATGCCAAGAAATGTATAGTTATCCCCATGTACCCATGAATTACCACATAGGTGGCAGCACACTAAACACCGACAGTGTGATGAGAGACTTTGGGACACAGGTGGACTGTGGTCTCACCTTCGATAACCACATTGACACAACAGTCAGGAAATCTTTCTATGTGGCACACCTCATCACTAAGGGTTTTTTATCCAGAAAAAAGGAGGTCATTGTCCCACTGTACTTATCCCTCATTAAACCCATTATAGAGTACAACGCCCCATTTGGTATGTACCTCACAAGACATCTTCAACAGCTGGAAAGAAATACCTCACTAAAAGGATCACAGGCCTAAAGCAGATGCCCTATGCTGACCGTCTAAAAAAACTCCAGTTATACTTTGTGGTATATTGTCTACTCAGAGGCGATTTCTGCTTAACATACAAGGCCATGCCAAACCCTGAGCTGTTGGACATGCTCCACTTAAAGAAATCCCAATCCCTCAGAGCCACATGCTCCAGGGATCTAAACCTTGTCATCACAATGAACAAAACATGCTGGAGGGATAGGTTTCTGACACAGAGACTCCTTATACTCTGGAATAGACTGCTCATACATGTCAAGCAGAGCACCTCCTTGACCCTCTTCAAAAGGAACCTTGATGATTGGATGGGACATAGGAAATTCACCCCGGGGATCACATCAGTCACCCTGCTAGACAGGGGTCCAGGGAAGTAAATATTATGGGAAGAAATATCCAGGGAATTGTTATGGCTAGGCTTGTATAGGCCCTAGAGCTGATAGCCTAGTACCAACCTATGAACCTATGATGCTTTGTGGCTTATGTTTCCAGTATTTTTCAGCCACTTCAGTATCATAATGTTTGCACAATCCCCAGTGCAACAGTCTTGCCACATTATTATGCCTTTCAATATACAGTCCTTCTGCCATTAGTTTGTCACAACCAGCAACGAGGTGTGCGACTGCTTCCAATTTGGTTTTACAAAGCCTACATTTGTCTGTTTTTCCCACATGTTTAATGGACTTTGTAAACCAATGTGTACACAGCCCACTATCTTGGGCTGCCAGTATTAACCTTTCATCTCTTGGTTTGAATTCGCCTCTCCTTAACCATTCCAGCATTCGTTCCTGATCAACATGAGGTTCTTCCAGAGGTTTTCTGTACTTGCAACTACATTCATGCATTTTCCACATTTCTTGCCTTCTCATCTGGTCCTTCACCTTATATTCTTTCTTTTGTTTTTTGGGACATTCAGTTGTTGCCTGATTTTTATCCACTTCTGGTTTGATTTCCTGCTTGATGCCAATATGCTTCTGCTAGATTAAGCAGAGACGTCATCTTAGATTTATTCTCCTCATGTTTCAAAACTTTCACTACATTTGGGTCTTGTGAGGTCAGCAGGTATGTGTGGAGTCCCATGATTGCAGATCTATACATGTAATCAATTTCAAATGGGGAATGTATAATCTTGGTATGCACTAATTTTTTATAAATGGCTTGGTGAGCATGATGCATCCTTCTTGTTTTCCTATCTCATCTATCCAACACATTTTGGGGCCAGTCAATCACTCCAAAACTGTAAGTTAGGATAGAAAAAGCAAATTGGTTTATAGCTTGGATTTTCTTCCTAGATGTCAAAGCTGTTTTCAGGATTAATTTAAGTCTTCCAAAGTATTCCTTACTAAGTTTTATTCACATTTGTTCGTGTTTTATTGCTGATCCTTCAATTCCCAAATATTTACACGTTCCTTCTTGCTCAAGTTCTTTTATATCACATTTTTGTCCCAAACTGATGTTTTACAGTTTTTTTCTGCTTTAAAGGTTGCTTTTGCGTATTTATCAAGACCAAATGACATTCTTATATCATCTGAAAAAGTTTTGACAACTTGCAGTTGTGCTTTTAATTCCTCATCTGATGAGCTATACAGTTGTAAATCATCAACAAAGAGAAGAAGTCTTTACACTTTGTTGTTTTCTAGGAGCCAAATTATAGCCATGGCCTAAGCTGTTAAGTAGACAGCTTAATGGGTTAAGGGCAAGGCAGAATAGCAGCTGTGACAGAGAGTCACCCTGGAATATCCCCCTTTGAATTTTTATCCCTGGGATAATAATTTGTCCTTTATCATGGCTTAATTGCTAAGTGGTCTACCACCATTTCATAGTCACTGTAATGTAGTCGATCAGTGTAGGATGTATCTTATACATTTTTAAGCACTCTTTTATCCATGAATGTGGGATATTATCAAATGCTTTTTTTGTAGTCAATCCATGCCATACTTAGATTCTTCCCCTTTTTACAGTTTTCCACTATGGGTTTATTTAACAACAAATGATCCTTTGTTCCATATGACTTTCTATCCCTCTTGAAATCAGAAATCTGAAGCATCCTAAACAATTTAAGTTGGCCATAAAAGAATATTTCAAACAAAAGTGGATCTGCCATTGCTCTCATCCTCCCTGGCTATAACCATCTAACTAAGGTACCTCTTTCCTTCCACTTTCCCAGCCTCCTATTCATTTCTACACTATACCTTATCCTACTCCTTCCTTATTCCTTCCTCCTAATATCCCTGCACTTCCCTTTTCCTTACCATCTCTGTTATAGCCTCTTCAGACATGGTTACTCCTTCAGTTCTTAATCATTTGTTCGTCGTTCCTGTTGTTCCTTTTTCTTTCGACTTTGTTAATATACGGTATTTAAAGTCTAGTGTGGAATTATCGTATTTAAGTTTTTTAAACTTGTTTGTATAACTTTAACTTATTTTTACTGTATTATTATAGAGCTTTTCTCCCTAGGACTCTGCTGAAAAAGGGCTCTGGCTCAATCAGCCATTCCCGGTCATCAAATGTAAGATAAAGAAATAAATAATAAATTTTATTGCCCTTTTGTTCTACTGCCATAACTGAGTTTCCTTCTAAATGGCTATAAACACTGTAGGCATCAATTCCCATGTATAGTTTATACATCGTTGGAAGGCAAGATATTGGCCTATAATTTTTAGGGTAGCTTGCAGGTTCACCATTAAGTAGGAGCATTGTTTTTTCCTGTAGTTAGCCAGGTTTGTGTCTGTTTAGGGTGCACATAGAAATAGTTCTTACGCATGGCTAAATCTTCGTCCAAAGATGTTAATACTTCTAGCCAAAAGTTAGGTACTGCATCTGGGCCTGGGGTTTTCCAATTTGAGGCTTTTCTTAACTTTATTTCAATCTCTCTGGCTGTTACTTCATCCCATTTCATATCCTGTACCTTTAAAATTCCTATTCTTTCTTTTACTTCTTCCATCCATTTAGCATCTTTGTTATGTTCCACAGGATCTTCATAGGCACTTCTCCAAAAATGTATCTATTTCTTCTTTTTTTGGTGGTCTTTTAATTACTTTTACCTTGTTTCCCAATTCTCTATAAAACTTTTTTGAGTCAACAATAAATTGCTTATTTTGTACTTTTCCTTTATATTTTTCTGTGTATCTTCTAAATTTTTCTGCCAGTGCTGAGATTGTTAGTTTGTCCTTTGCAACAGTGCATGATAGATCCTGA
Organism: Protopterus annectens; assembly: GCF_019279795.1. Taxonomy (NCBI): domain Eukaryota; kingdom Metazoa; phylum Chordata; order Ceratodontiformes; family Protopteridae; genus Protopterus; species Protopterus annectens. The sequence continues at coordinate 1,243,688,995 of NC_056728.1, read as the reverse complement.
TTTGTTCTAATACTGCGCATTGCTTTTATCACAACTTTCTTAGTACTTTTGTTAACCTGTTCCCACTTCTATATTCCTCTAACAGTGACACTTGTTGTCTTAATTGCTTTATAGTTTTCTCTGTTCGATACTTCCACAATGGTATTCAATTTCTCACCTTTCTTTCCCTCACTACCCTGTGTTCTTGTGGTAGAACTTTATCAGTTATTAATTCAGCTGCACAGTATTAGATATGGTTTACTTCTGTTATATTGTATGGATCTCTATGGACAGTCCTAATTACTGTGTTCATTTGTTTTATCAAACTTCTGACTTTTTGAGTTTTAGTGACTTTCTGCAGTCTAGTTCTTTCATTGATCTTAATATGTCTATCTATGTCTATTAAAACAAGCAACTCTTCTCTTAACTCATTTTCTTCTAAACTAAGGGCACATTTTTTGTTTTCCATTTCCTGCAAGCATTCTTTAGAAAGTTCTATAGCATCTTCCTGTAACACATTCTCTTCAGTTTCATCCTGCGCCATCCGTTGCTTTGTCATATGGGAACTCAGTGGCTATCAGTCCTCAGCATTGACTGCATCAGAGTTTTCATGGATTCCTGTTCCTTCTCTTGCTGTCCAGCTTCAAGTGAACATTTCTACTGGCTTCCTGTGGAAGGTTGCAAAATATCTTCATATGGCATCTGATCAATTGCTTCCTGTTCCACTGGTTTCCTCTTAATTTGAATATCCATTGCTCTATCATGTTGTGGTACTTTATGAATTAGATTTTCTACAAGGAATCCTTCACTTCACAGGTACTCCATAACCTCAGTTGCTATTTCTTTAACTGCTCCATTACTAATCTCTTTTTCTGCTTTTCCTCTTTGTCTTCTTATTTTTTGTATTGTAAAATTTTCCATGCCCAAATTTCTTTGCCTGTATTTCTTTTCAAATATCTTTGGTGCTGCTCTTTTTGTATTGGTTAGTTTTGCTTTCTCCTTTGCATAAATAAACACCATATTAAATATCTTTTTCTTTTCCATGTCCATATTTCTTCTTCAGATGTCTCAAGATCTTCCTGCTTCTCCTTACTTTGGGGACTCACTCTATCATGCTGTGATGTAACCTGTGTTAGACCTTCTACACCAAATCCTTCACTTCGCTGACACTCCATAACTTCCAACTTCTATTTTTGTAACTTCTACTTTATGCATCTTCTTTTCTACATTCCCTCTTTGTGATGAATGGCAAGATTTTACTGAAAGATTTCTGCCTTGATAGCTATGACGCCTCTTAATGGGTGTCATTCCCTGCTCCTTCCTGGTATTCTACTCCTGTCAAGAGAACAAGAGAACTGGATTCCTCAGATCAGGATTTAGACTTTGGGAAGGAATCCCTAGCTTACTGCTCTCAAATTGCTTCTCCTCTAGACTATGGTTCAGAGGAGGAGGATTCTTTGAGCCCAGATTACTCCTTGGAAGAATTATCCTTTGGCGTTACTATTGCTCATATGATGTGATTAAGTGGGACTGCTTCCAAGTCTCTGACATCCAAAACAGGTGCTGTGAACTTTTACAGATGAAGTCTCTTAAGTCAACTGCAATCCTCCTGCAATGGCAGCTGTTTTTTAACCTTCTCAGCTGCCTCTGTAGATCCTGACTTTCAGTTCCCCATGCCTAAGAAACCTGATAGGTTCTACAAGGTGCCTGAGGACTGTGAATTTTTGTTTAAGGTTCCTTCTGCTAACCCTTTTGTGATTTCAGTCTCAACTGACAAGTCTTCTAAACATTTGCCTTCCTCTAAGCTCATTACTTCTAATAAGGACAGTAGATCTGTGGAAAGATTGGGTAAAAAAGTGTATATTATTGCCACCTTGTCATTTTGGGCTATTAATTACCAAACCCACATGACCAGGTATGTCTTCACTCTCCTTTTTCAAGTAGCTAAGGTAGTGTCTGATCTTCCTAATTCTGAAGGGAAAGCTTCAGCTCTTTCCCTGCTTGGGTCCACTTCCCAGGTCACTCATTGCTCCATAAAATGCAGCTACGGTGTGCCTGATGCCTATTCCAATGCTGCTGCCTTTGATTCTGTGATGAGGAATTATTCTTGGCTTTGGTTTCAGGCTTTGCCTGATGATATTAAAGCCAAACCTTTGGATGCTCCTCTGGATAATAAAAATCTTTTTGGGACAGCTGCAGCTGATCTGTTCAAGTCCCTCCGGGAGAAGGGTAAGGCCATGCAGGAACTCAAGCATATTTTTGTCTCCCCCATAACCACATTTCAGAGGAATTACCCTTCTAAATATGCCTTTGCCCATAGCAGACTCATCAACCTCTCAAAGGTAAGAAGAGGTCTAGGAGTATTCCTCCTGCTAAGTCCACTCAGACTCCTACAGCTCAGAAGCCTTCCTTTCAGGACAAGCTTGTCTCTATTTGACATTTTGCTTCATTTTCTTCTTGGCCAGGTCCTCCCCTTATCTCTCCCAAATTGGCAACAGATGACCTCTTACTCTTGGGTGGTATCACTTGTCAGAGGTATTTATATTATGGAAATCTCTTCCTCCTTTTCAAGCATTCTGAAGCCTTCTCCAGACCCATTTTCTCTTTTCCCAAAGGTTTTGCAGTCCCTTTTGGATCAGGGCACTATTCAACCTGTTCCACCCACCCAAATGAGAAGGGGGTTTTGCTCCAGGATGTTTTTGGTTCCTCAGAAGGAGGGGACTTTGAGACCAGTTCTGGACCTCTCTCTACTCAACACCTTTCTCAAGGTTTCTTATTCTAGGATGTTGTCTCTTCAGACCCTATTTCCTCTCCTTCTTCCTCAGGCCTTACTGATCTCTCTAGAGCTCAAGGATGTCTATCTTAATATCTACATTCACCATCTGTTCAGGAAATGTTTCTGTTTCTTCCTTTCATTTTCAGTTCTCTGATTTGCCCTTTGGTCTTTCTACTACCCAAAGGGTATTAAGGGTATTCACCAAATGCCTCACAACTGTCATTGCCTTTTGCAGGCTTTGAGGAATACATATTATCTATATGACCTGCTTCTGGAATCTCCTTCTCCCAGCAGTCTTCTGCAAGATCTTCACTTTACAACTTGTCTTTTACCAAAGCCTGGATTTCACCATCATTCTCAAGAAGTCAGTTCTTATGCCCTTCCAGGATCGTATTCTTTTGGTTGCAGGATTCAGACCATTCCCATGCTGGCCTCTCTTCCCACTCCCTAGGTTTTGTCTCTGATAACCTTTTAACATTATCTTCTTCCTCTGTCCTCTCTCACAGCCAGGGAATTTAACAGAATTCCGAGAGTTTATGGCCTTCATCCTTCCTATGCTGCCTCTCACCACGATCCATATATGTAAGTTCCAATGGTACCTCAAATCAGTGTGGCTTCAACATTGCCACCCTCTGGAGTTTCAGGTACTTTTCCTCCCTTGTCTCAAACTCAAGCTACAGTGGTGGATTCAACAACTCTATCTCTCAATCTGAGAATTCCCTTTCAGACTCCAACTTCTTCTCAGGAACTGTTCATGGATGCCTCAGATCTGGGGCGGGGTGCTTCTTCTGGCCCTCTGAAAGATCAGGGTCTCTGGCCTCCTCATCAGAGGTCAGACCATTTTAACATAACAGAGATGAGAGTTCTGCTTCTGGTTGTACAGGCTTTTCATTGCTTTTTTCTCCCCAGCCCCTTGAAAATCCACCATAATATGGTATATCAACAAGTAGTGGGTACAAGGTCTTATCTGCTTTGCAGAGTAGCTCTTCAGGCCTGGGATCTGGCTATCAGTTATCAAGTTACTCTTCAGGTGGTTTACATTCCTTCAGAGGACAATCTAGTGCCAGACTCTCTAAGCAAGTAGATACCTTGTTTTTTTCCTTAGAAGGGAATGTTTCTGTATGCCTTTCCATCCTTTCTCTGCTGTCAAGAGTTTTGCACAAGATCAAGCAGGACTCTCCAAAAATGTTGTTGGTGACTCCTTTCTGGTCCAGACAGCAATGGTTCCCCCTTTTTTTTTCATCTGCTCAGAAGTAATCAACACATATTACCTCAGCAGGTGGATCTTCTCACACAAGACAAAGGATCTCTTAACCATCCTTATCTGTCTACTCTTCAAATGACACAGACACAGTGGGTGATAGGTTTTGATCCCATTTAGGCACCTCTTTTCTGAGGATGTTTCAGGTTCTTCAGTAAGCCAGGAAAGCCATTACCAAAAAAGCATATATGTATAAATGGAAAAGATTTTCTGTTTGGTGCCTCTCTTACTAATATGATCCCTTTTTAGTGGGCATTCCCTGGGTTCTCTCTTATTTGCTGGCTTGGCATATTCTTCAGTAAAAGCTCACCTGTCAGCAATCTCTGCTTGTCTTTCTTTGAACCCCTCTTTGGCCTCTCAGTTTAAGGTCAAGCAAAAGCTTAAAGCTGTCCTTCACATCAGCCCCCCCAGGAAAGCTTCACCTTCTTGGGACCTCAATTTTGTACATGAAAAATAGACTCAGGCTTCTTTTCAACCTGCTAGTTCAGCTTTCTTGCAACTTTGTACTTGGAAGACTATTTTACTGTTGGCTGTTACTTCTGCCAACAGAGTGTCTGAACTTCAAACTCTTATGGTTATTTTTCCTTTTTAATTTTTCACATGAGACAGGGTGTCACTTCATACTTATCATTATTTTATACCCAATGTGGTTAATCAATTGTCCCTTAATCAGTCTAGTCAACTTCCTTTCTTTTTTCCTTGTCTGCTGACTGCCAGTGAGAAGGTTCTTCACAACTTAGACCTGCATAGACAGCTCAGATATTATTTAGATAAAATAAAGGCTATTAACAAGTCTGAGCATTTTGTTTCTTTTCAAAGCAGGATTTTGTGTTTGGCAGTTTCCAAGCAAACCATCTCCTCTCAGATCTCTAAGGCCATTTCATTTTGTTATTCTGTTCGTGGCAAATGTCTTTCTTCATCTGTAAAGGCACATTGTAATAGGGTGGTTGCCCCTTCTGGTGCCTTTTTCAAGGGTTTGGACATCATGTCCATCCTTGAGGCTGCTACTTGGACTTCTGTTCATACTGTTACTAAGCATTATAAATTGGATGTTTTTCCAGGTCCAGGCCAGGTTTTGCCAGGGCTATCCTGCATGGGTTTGTAGAGGGCTTTTCTATACCTTCCTCCTCCCATTCTTCCTCTTAGCTCTTGTACTCTCCATTCTGTGAAGACTATTTCAACAGTGATATGGAAGGACACAGTACAATTGTATAAAATTTTAAGCAGGAAGAAAAATTCACAAACCACAGGATGCAGGCAATAAGAGCCAAGGAATCCACACCAAAAGAGGATTTCCAGCCAAAAAATGAAGTAGCAAGTATGCCACGAACTCTAACAATAATTTTTAGTTTATTGCAACAGAAACAAGTGTAGATGTAAGCACTTTTGTCCCAAATAATAACAGGAACTTCATCAGATACAAACAAACTACAGAAATGCATTCTTTTAACCACTTTTTAACATGATGTAATTTCCTGATCTAGTCAAATGCATTCAATTAAGGCTTAAAGCAGCACAGGAATAAAAAAGGAAAAAGTCAAAAGACAAATGCAGCAGTAAAACATAAAATTGACTGAATTACTGTAGCCACAGATATAACCATCACAAAATAAAACTAGACTAGAGTAAGTTGTAGATTACTGTTATGTAACAATTTAAATATATAAAGTGTATAAAACCACTATCTAAATTACACATAAAAACTATCCTAAATGGATATAAAATGGATACAAAATAGCCCAAAAATACATAGTGAGCTTATGGATTTAACCCAATAGCAAAACGATAACTCCCAACCATCATGACAAAAATTGTACAAAAATATGTGAAATAAAATTAAAATTGTTAAAAGTTCATCTGTTCAGTGCTTTAAGTTTTCATAAACAACTAATGGACAGGCTGTCATTCAAACCTGGCCAGTGTAAAGCATCTAGTCATAACTGCCAGGTTAGTTCGGCCTTCTCAAGAAGATAGGCCATGTGGCCCCCCATCATGTTTTTTTTGCATCTCAAAGACAAATTTAAATTTATGATTATGAAAATCTCTAAAGTGCTTGGCAAGAGCGTTGACTTCACTCTGATCTCTATTGTCTCTCAAATGTTCACTAATCCTGATCTTAAGTTTACATTCTGTTTTACCAATGTAAAAACATGGACAGTTTGAACAAATAGCTCAGTAGACTACCCGCTCTGTAACACACCTGCATCTACCTGGGATCCTAACCATGACATTATTAATTTTGCACATATCAGTTTCCAAAATGTGTGAACACAATTTACAAGTTCCACACTTGAACATATGTCCATATCTGGGTTGTCTAGATATGTGTTCAAAAATGTTCTTTAAATTATGTCCTTTTTTAAATATGCACAAAGGTTTCAGAATGTTAAAGAGGTCCCTCTCATAACTAAGTAACATCCAATTTTTATTGAGAATGTCCCTTACGTGTTGTGCATCACATGAAAAAGGTGTAGAAAAGCTAGAATTGTAGTTACTAACTACAAGTTCCTTGGAATTACCATTATTCCCAACTGGAATATCATTAGTTTGATAGTTCAAATTCTGAGTGAAATTAGGGACATTTATTATTGTCACCATCTCTGAAGTGACTGACGAAGTATTGGAGGGCCTCAAATTAGATGTACCCAGAATTGGCAAAAAATGGCCCTGTATTCTTTTAGTTCTTACTTCAGACATAATATTGGTAATTAGCTGTAAGGGATACCCTCTCTTAAGGAACATTTCTTTCAAATTGCGGCACTCATTAATGAAGGCTGACCATACAATAATCATACGTGCTGCTCGTACAAATTGTCCTTTTACCACAGCACATTTCTGTGTAAGGGAGTGACAGCTGTCATAATGAAGGAAACTATTCATAGGTTCATAGGTAAGTCCTTGGCTATCAGTTCAAAGGCCTAAGTAAACCTAGCTAACAAGGTTCCCTGGCTTACACCACCCAAGAAAGTTAATTTCCTGTCCCCCTGTTGAGCAGCGCCACAGAAGTGATCCTGGGGTGTATTTCCTATTTCCCATTCACTCATCAATATTTTTCTTGAAGACTGCTAATGAGGAACTTTGCTTAACATAGGTGGGTAGCTTGTTCCAGAGTATAGGATGTCTCTGGGACAGGAATATATCCCTCCAGCATGTTCTGTTTATTGTGGCGGCAAGGTTTAGGTCCCTGGAGCGTGTAGCTCGGAGGGATTGTGATTTCTTTAGTTGTAGCATGTCCAACAGCTCTGGGTTTAACATAGCTTTATATGTTAGACAGAGATCACCTCGGAGAAGGTGATATGCTACAGAGTAAAGCTGGAGTTTTTTGAGATGGTCAGTGTAGGGCATCTGTTTGAGGCCAGTAATCCTCTTTGTGAGGTACTTCTGTGGCCTTTCCAGCTGCTACAGATGTCTTGTGAGGTACATTCCAAAAGGGGCGTTGCACTCTATAATGGTCTAATGAGTGCCGAGTAGAGGAGAACAGTGACCTCTTTTTTCCTGGATGAGAACCCTTTTGTGATCAGGTGTGCCACATAGAAGGATTTTCTGACTACTGTGGTGATGTGATTATCAAAGGAGAGACTACTGTCCACCTGGGTCCCAAGGTCTCTTATCACACATTCAGCATTAAGCAGACTGCCGTTTATGTGGTAGTTCATGGGTACAGAGTTTTTACCAAAGGGGATGACAATGCATGTTTTGGCATTGAGTTTGAGGCCATGCCTCTGACACTAGGCATCTGTCTCACTGAGGCCCTTCTGCAGGATGTCCACATCATTTGGGGACTCGACTATGGCTCCTAGTTTACAGTCATCTGTGAACTTCATTAGCCAGAAGCCTTCTGTGTTAGCCTGTATTTCAGAGAAGTAGATACCAAACAGGATTATTATTTAGAGTGTTTGGTTGACCCTTAATATTTTCCAGTATATCAAGAAAAGAGGAGTGGGAATCCTGGGGCATGGTGGGGGATCTGTAGCAAGCTACAATTTGGATTGCAGTTTTGCCCAGAGTTAGTTGCACTTGGATAACCTCGGATGCATTATGCTGCGCAACTAGCCTGGAGGTGTGAATATCCTTAATGAATATGGACACACCTCCGCCTTTGGTGTTCTGGTCCAGGTTAAATGGCCAAAAAGTGTGGAATGAGTTATAGCCTGGTAATGCAGGGGTGCTCTCTAGCGCCTTGAACCAGGTCTCAGTCACTGCACAGATATTAATGTTCTCCATTTTAAGGAGTGCCTCAAGTGAGTGCATTTTGAGATTTAGACTTCTAGCATTGAGTAGCATTACCCTCAGTTTTTGCTTGCCTGTTCCTGTTACGGTGGTGAATTTGTCATTTGAACCTTGCCCAAAAAAGGCACTATAGGGGTGGCAAGACCCTTAGCCAGTATTCGGAATTCCAGGGGTGACAGGTGCAGGCCATCTCTGGCAAAGCATCATGGTCTGTCAACCATGTCATCTCAGGCAGGCAGATACTGGATCCCCTTAGAATGACACAAGAAGCTTAATCAATTGTTGAAGTCAATCATTTTGTCCTTGTACTGCAGTATCATTCTGGGCGATGGCAGGATGCTACTCAGGGCTAGGGTCATACCTGCCTGGGCTACAAAATTGGAGAGCTCTTCCATGTCTCTTTTCATGTAGTCCAGGGAGGTACATCTCAGGTCATTCACACCAACATGGACAATGACAGAGTCATATTTGTACTTGTGGAGTGACCTGAGTGCGTGGGTTATGTGGTGAATCCTGGCACCCAACAGGCAGCTGACAGTAACCTTCTCCTTGCTTAGCCTGGTGGTTGGGACATCAGTGTGCCTGACTATAGAGTCACCTATGACTAGTGTGTTAGGTATGTTGTTTTGCCTTATGGGCTGTGGTTTATTGGCACACTGAGTCTGTGGGCTATGTGTCATTTGGGTTGTGTTGGGGGGGGGGTGGAAGTTGCTTGTGTTTCTGCTTTGGAGGTTTCTGTTGCTTGACCAGATTATTATTGAGAGCCTCTGTGAATGTTTTTGTGTTACTATGTGTGGATTTTGGTGGTGTAGGTTTAGTGGGACTATGTGATGAGTGCGGTGTGGTGCAAGTGTTTATCTTCTCGTCTTGACTGTCAAGTTCAGTCTTGGTTGGAGAGAGCTTTACCTCCAGTTTGGCTAGATATGTGCATCTCTCACAGGTTGTGGTGTTGGGTGGTAGGAGGAGATGGTTGTCTGTGTACATGAGGCAATTGCTACATTGCCCCAAGATGCCCAGATTCATCAGATAGACAGGAGAGAACACTGGGAGATGACCCTTGGACATGCCTGAATAAAAAACTACTTTCCTCTAGACACGTGAGGAAAGTGAGTATAAGAGCTGTTTTTCTCTAAGCAAGTGAGAAAAGTAAGTACAAAAACTGTTTTCCTCTATGTAAAGAGGAAGGTTGAGTGCTGTAGTAATTTGTAGCTTATTTAGTGCTAACAACAAGTTCTGAACAAGTGCTGAGCATGAATAAGCAAATTCAAGTGCTAAAACTAAGAATCTATACCTGGTTGGAATATGTTTCCTACCTAAATATTTCGGCCACAAATCTTTCTTCTACTATATCCTTTTTTAATAACACATCTAGATATGACATCTCTATGTTGTTAACATTATGGGTAAACGTCAAAAAAGAGGTGGTCAAATTGATATAATCTAAAAATTCAGAAACTTGTTCTTTGGGGCCTTCCCGAGTCCAAATATCTCATGTAAGTGTGATAAAATGGGAAAAAAGCAGATGTCCTTAAAAATCTCTTCTCCCATTCAAGAGTTTTTTGAATGAACTTAATGGTTCATACAGAAAAATTAACGGATTCCTCCAAGACCTGCTTATTGAGGGGTCCATTACTATTCATGAATTACATTACTTGTTTGTTGAATTTCTTATTACACCAACCATATTTGGACTACCGAAGCTCCATAAAAACATTCAAGTGCCCCCCGTGTGCCCAATTGTGCATACTAGAGGTTCAGTCACCCACTCACTTGCGAAATTTCTGGATGTTCAGTTAAAGCATTTTTTACATAAGGAAACTCATTTATGTATTGATTCGTGGGATTTTCTCAGTAAAATAAATATCAGTTTCAACCCAGATTTTCAATTTATTACAATAGATGTGGTTGATTTATATTCTGTAATCCCACACACATTAGGGGTTGAATGGTTTTGTGATTTTCTCCATTCAAAATGGGTTGCATAGGAGCATATAAATGTGTATGAACCGTTATTAGAAGTGGTCCTTAGATATAATTATATCCTGTTTGACAATGAATATTATTTACAATTGCAAGGTGTTGCAATGGGTTCTGCTTGTGAGGGGCTCTACACAAACACTGTTATGCTTGAATGGGAGAAGAGATTTTTGAGGACATCTGCTGTCCTTCAAACCAACAGTAGCTGCCCTTCTCTTCATTGTTGTAGTATTTGGTCTCTCCGTTTTTCCCTATTCTGTTATAGATCTTGCCCCTGTGTTTTTTTTCCTTTCTGGTCAAGGGGCTCTTGCTTCCTTTTCTCTCTTTTTTCTCTTTAATGTGCATGTTCACCTTTGTCCCTGGGGGTATTTCATTCCTCATGGTTCAATTCAGTTCTGAGTATTTGCATCCATATGTCACCTTTACACCCTATGTCCTGCATGGACATATGGTGCCTATAAGATCAAAAGACATACGGTGCCTATAAGATCAAAAGACTTTGGTATACTGGCTCAACATTGGGCTATCCTTGGCAGTAGATCCTTTCTGTAAATAATATTGCAACAGTGAAGAGAAGGACGTCTACTGTTAAGGTAAGATTTTACACAACTGTAATTTCTTCTTCTTCTTCTTCTACCAGTTTTCCATGCTTCTGTAGTAGATATATCCTGCTCAACATTTCTGCAATGTGTAGTTACTTGCCTTGTCTGTATTTCACTTTCAGATCATACTTCTGTAAATTAAGTAATATCCACTGTATTTTTTGAGCTACTGTGTATTAGAGGCCTTCTAAATATGTTTTGCAAAGATGTGTAATTTGTTCCCATCTAAATGCTTTTCCATAGACATATTCATGAAATTTCTCATATCTATGCACTATTGCTAAGAGTTCTTTTTCTGTATTAGCACATCACTTTTGTGCCTCTGCAAATGCTCTTGATTCATCAACAACTGATGTATTCAGTTGTGGAACCATAGGTCTTACACCATTAAAAGTGGTGTTTTGTTGCAACATAAATTTTTTTTCACATCATAGTACTCTAATGCTGTTGAATTTGATGCATCTGTAGCTAGATTTTTTTGTGCATTTTAAAATTATTCCACTGTATAGCGCCATTTCCAAGCTACATTGTGTTCAGTCATCTTTGCAAGCCGCAGTGGTGCAGCGGTAGCATTGTTGCCTCACAGCAAGAGGTTCTCCCATTCGATTCTCGGTTGGAGTGCCTTCTGTGTGGAGTCTGCATGCCCTCCCCGCGGTCGAGTGGCGTTCGAAAGATATGCGTGAATGGGCATGCCTTCGTTGAAGGTTGGGCGTTGGGCTAGCACCTCGGCACTGTAAAAATCTACTGCCAATCATTAGCGGACCTGAGTTCCGCTGTGGCGACCCCTAACCGGGAAAAGCCGAAAGAAGAACAACATTTGGTTATCTCAGGCATGTTAAATACAACAAGATACTGCATTATTTACAGAAGTCTCATGCTGTTGTCTTCTGTTTTATTTATTTATTTTGCACAACTTTAGTGACCTTTTCTGTGTTTGGCTTCAGACCCTCAGTTCTTAGAATATAACACATGGATTTCAGGTTTGGCAGTTTTATTTTACTTTTGTTCAGGACTTGAACACTTAAAATTATGTTATCTTAATCTGTGCAGCAGCTATATCAGTCCAATGCCATGCTATTCTCATGTCAGACCCCATAATAATAGATCATCAGTTATGTTTACAGCAGCATTAAAAACCTACAATTACCTGTGAAATACATCAATGGAATACTTCTATTGCTTCACTTGCTTATGAAATACCAAATGGAAGTCTAATAAATCTGTAACTTCCCAAAGATACATTTGGTGAACACATTATTGAGCATTGTTCATCTGTCTTACCTGTCAGAATTCCTGATCTGTACCTAGCAGTGAAAACAACTTAGCATTTTGCATAGCTGATTCAGCTTCTATTACAGTAGACAATCTTTACGTGTCCAGGCTCATTAATTTCAGTACAAGCTGACTTAATATTCTGCATCATAAATTAACATTTAAGAATACAATATCTGATTCAAATGCTTTGTTGGTGTGCAGGGGATTCCAGGACATGGACTCATGACAATGTTAAATCAGACTGAGATATAAACATACAGCATATCAAATAACCAAAGGGAACAAAATGTTTTATTTGCAGAAAGAAGTCAGAAAACATAATTTGAGGATTATTTGGTGGTGTTGTTATATGGTAGTGGTCTCAGTTTTAGATGGACATGCTGGGGTGAAGGATGTCTGAGATGATTCAGCACATTTTAGTATGTGGGTATCAGTACTATAGGAGCATATTGTGAACTGCTCCTGTGATGTAATCCATGGATAGGGAGAAGGCACTCCAGGTTGACAGGACCCTTTCTAACATTTGTTCCTTATACTCTATTCTGTTCTCTGTGTGAGCTATGGGCACTTTCACAGACATATCCATTCTCTGATGGCATCTACTTGGTCTTTTTCACCTTTCAAGGATGTCAGGATCATAAGGAAAGACAGTGGTTTAGCACCCAAGAGGAAGCAAAGGCATCTATGCCATCAATACTACATTTCAGACACTTTAATGACCTTTCAGTGACCGAGTTGCCACATTCCAGAATGTGAACGAGCAGGCTGGGTGCATACTGGACTTGTGGGGCAACTGTCTTCCATAACTTCTCTTCTGCTTGTAAAAATATTTTTATTCAAGGTCACCAGGTCAGGCAGCCACATATTGGACCTTTGCTGCAAATGTACCATGGGTACTATTCTGTTTTGACAGTTTGCTGGCCTGTACCTGCCTCCATATTATCTTACTAAAATGAAATTGGCACCCCTTTAAAGCTGCCTGGGAGTGTGCAACATAATGTATTCATGGCCATCTCTCTCAAAATCAGTGATCATATTGGATAGCAGCAGTCATATGCTTTTCTCCTCTGTACACTGTCCGGGTGTGTTCAGCAAGGTACAACAGGCTCTTTCCACCTTGTCTGACATTAATACATAGACAGGGGACATAACCCTCTGTGTAGTATCTGTATGCAACATACTATAAAAGCTGCATAGTTGCTGGATTACTTGTCCATCTATAGGAAAAGTACCAGTCTGAAAATCATAGGCAGCCAACCTTTAGAAATAACAGATTATCTCATGTTATGATGGGTAGGATCACCCCTCCATTGCTGTAATCATCCACACATAGTGTAAACTAGTTTTTACTAGTTCATAGGGGTAGTCTACAGATCAATGTCTACCACGGAGGTGAAATGACAAGTGTTGTAAGTACATATCACATTATGGCCTGCATATCAGTTGTATTAATTTGGTGACTTGGGTATGACTGCTTGCTTTTCAGAATTTTTCAGGGAGAATTGTTTGACTCCAGACCTGCACTACAGACCTCTCTTTTTATAGGTAACGTTTTGATCTGATGTTGTAAATCTTCATACATTCCTTACATATAGGACCTCAGTTCCATCCTCGGAACTGATCCAGCTAAAACACAAGCTCACGCCAGCCAAAAACTCTCAAGTTAAGTCCTACCCATAGTGCCCCTCTCCTCCTTCTCTCCAGATCTCTTTTGCCGCGCACTTGTCAAGAAGTGCCAAGCCAGCTCTCTCAGCTAAGTGACATATATTTTAGATATTTTTCTCTTTACACCCTTATAGTATGTGTTTTCTCTCAAAATAGTTTTCTTTCTGCTTTATTTCCTTGTCCCCTTTTTCTACCGTTTTTTTGAGGTAAACTGTGTAACTTTGTTGATATGTCCCTCCCTTACCTCTGTGGTAACTTTTTCTACCATCCTTGGTATTCTCTTTTACTCCCTTACATAAAAAAAAAAAATTGGATATTCTTATATATATATATATATATATATATATATATATATATATATATATGTATATATACACACATATATTTGTATATACCTTTTTCATTCAAGTTGTTTGTACTATTTTACTGTTTTCTTCTCTGCTGTGGGCCTAGTATTTTACTGGATCAAAATGACAGACAAAAAAGGAATGACAGGTTTCAAGCAGTGTGAGCGAAAGATGCCTAACTCTAACGGGCATCTTTCGTGTGTTTACTGTCTTGGAGTCTCTCATCTCCAGGTACAATCTCCTTGTGAGATATGTAAAAATTTTAGTTCTCGACCTCTCGCAGAGCACAAGAATAAACTAATTCTCAAGGGCCTGTTAAAACCTCCCTATTCAGAGGCCCTTTCTGAGGCGGAGGTCTCACGACCTCCCAGGAAAGATAGAAAAAAAGAGAAGCCATTCGGTTCTGGCTTCCCCAAGCTCTACAAAACCAAAAAGCTCTCAGACTGCCTTGTCCAAGGTTCTCAAATTGCTCTGTCTACTTTGGCCTCGGCACTGTCAACTGGATCTATGGTGGTGAAGCTACTGTTGGTAAAGGCTACAGAACTGACCAATCTTATACCTGATGGGTACCGATGGTATCCTCGGAACCAGACACCTCATTGGCACTGACTGTGACTTCAATTACGGCTCCTTCTTCAGTGCCAAAACCTGAAACCCTGCCTAGAACTAGGTATTCTCCAACTATAGATCCCTTCTTGGGACTACAGTATAGTCCCTTTCTTGAAAGACCAGACTCGCCCTCAGCAATGTCAACTAGGTCCACCAGGAATCTATCTGAAATTGATGAAGTGCAGCTGGTTGATCAACTCTTTGCAGTTAGGGGAATCCCAACCCCTAGTAGGACTTTTCTCCCTTCTGGAGTCGAAGTTTGTTCTGCATTGACCCCAACACATCCTCCTCCAGCCTCTTTGCAGACCTTGGAGCCCTCAGTACCTGTGCCTGCCATGGTGCCTATGCCTTAGGTTCCAGTGACAGTTACATCTATGGATCCGGAGCCTTCCCTCTGGTCATTGCTCCATTTGACTCACCCTCAGGACTGTGACTGGTCTGTCAGCACCATGACTCTCAGTTTGGCACCAATTTTTTCTATGGCACTGTCTACAGCTCCAGCAGTTTCTGGTCATCTTGAGGCTTCTACCCTGGAGGTGGGCTCATCGAGGTGGGTTATGACTCCAGTTCCAAAGTTGTCCTTCTCAGTTCTGGATTCCAATCCCTCTTCTGGTGGACCCGCTTTCCAGGTGATGGAGAGGGCCCTTGCTTCTACAAGCTTGCAGTTAGCACCTCCTATATCAGAACCTAATCTTTCACTTGCCCCTAGCATGCAGTTGCCACAGCCCACTACACAGGGACTTTGAGCACAGGAGCAGCAAGAAGCCCTGCTCCAGGCAACCCACTCTTCAGGGTCCTCCACGGAAGATCCCACCGAGGAACCACCCAGAAAGAGAACGTGTAAGAGGAAGCACTTAGACTTACCTGAGGAATCTGTCATGGATGATACGGATTTCGATGACGGAAAAGGGTCTCCACGGTCACCCCCCTGATGACATCTCATTTTGAGACATATTTGAGATCCTAAAACAGAAGGGTGACTGGAAACCCATCAACCCTTCTACCGAGGAGTCTGTATACTTGCAAGCTTTCCATGCTTGGCTGTCTACTTCCTGGGTGAACCCCCCCACAGATGAATTGATTAAGCTCATTGTGCAGCGAGCTTGGAAGGCCCCTGACAACATTGAGCCGATTCCCTGGAAGCCTGATAAAATTCTTTCCCCTCCAGAAGACCATACACACTGGTCCAGGGGTTTGGCAGTAGACTCTATGGTTGTGATGGTGACCAATAGGAAAGAACTAGAGGAAGAAAGTTCCACTGTCCATCCCCTGAACAAGGAGTCACAGACGATAGACAGACTAGGGAAGTGGACTTAGCTTCAGCGACCTTTGCCATACAGTCTCTGAATTACACGGCACAATTTACATGTCTCCAGAGGGATCTGATCACAGAACTATCAGGTACTTTGGCTGGGGTACTACCTGATGGAGTGTGAGACAAGGTCGCTTCTCAGCTGGCCACCCTAGAGTCCATCTCCAACTTCTGTGGTTGATAGCACACACAACCGAAGGACATACCTCCCAACCATACCGAATTTCTCGGTTTTTACCGAGTTTTGGGGTCCAAATGAAGGGGTGCCATGATTTCCGAGTGGCACCCCTTCATTTCTGATTTTTTTCTTTTGTATTTTTAAATTTTTCTTTTGTTTTTTTTTAATTTTTCAAATTTTGCGCTGTTGGCGCTGACTTTATCAGGGCTACCAGCCAGTCGGAATTGAGCTCAAAGAGCTCACATCATTTCCGACTGCCTGCAAATGCTAGCTGGAATGGATTAACGGCAGCAGCAGACTGCTAATGCAAGCGACACTCAATTTGGATGTCCTGGAACTTCAGCAGCACTCAGTTTGGATGTTCGGCGAGTGGGAACGGATTAACGGCAGCAACAGGCTGCAAATGCCATGTCCAGGAACAGAAGCAGCACTCGGTTTGGGGACTCAAGTGCAAATGGATAGCAGCACTCGTTTGGAAGACTCAGGTAAGGGAATCAAGTGCAAATGGATAGCAGTGTGTGTGTGTGTGTGTGTGTGTGTAGCTATTTTTTCAGTTAACCTAGGCTCTAATTCATTCAATCTGCAGTTCTTTGAGAATTGCGATACTGTGTGCAGAAGCTCTTTGAACTAATGCGCGTGTGTTCAGGAATCTCTTGTAGTCCATTCAGATACTGTCTCTAATTCGTAGTGTGTGTGTGTGTGTGTGTGTGTGTGTGTGTGTGTGTGTGTGTGTGTGTGTATTTCATTCAACCTGCAGGTCTTTC
Organism: Protopterus annectens; assembly: GCF_019279795.1. NCBI lineage: Eukaryota > Metazoa > Chordata > Ceratodontiformes > Protopteridae > Protopterus > Protopterus annectens. The sequence continues at coordinate 1,243,672,020 of NC_056728.1, read as the reverse complement.
AGATACTATGTGCAGAAGCTCTTGTAGTCTGTTTATAAGTGTGTGTGTTCAGGTCTTTCAGATACTCTCTAATTTATTGCGTGTGTGCAGGTCTTTGGGATACTCGAAAACAAAATCTTCGTACCAATGCCAAAGTCCTCCAAACCAGGAAAACAGCTATCAGCAAACAGAAGAAAGGCAGGACACTGCTGTATTAACTTAGTTTTAATAAAAACACACAGAGAAATCCAGTAGTTAGTGCTTTCGGGTCAAAACCCTTCTTCAGACAAACAAAAGCATTTAAAAACTCCTTTTAAATATGGTAACAGCCAATCATACAATAACAAAACATCCAATCAGACATTAGTAAAAAACACGCCTCCTTTGTAAGGCGGGTTTGAGAGGAACCAAGTCATTAAGACCTGGATTCCTATGTGCCATAAGCTCTATAATCCAGCGTGACTCCAGAGATTCTATAAGAGCCTCAACATCCCCTCCTCTATTATTCAATGTAACATTGGCCACAGCTCTAAACACAAAAGAGTGAGTAGGACAAACCTCAACATGTTTATACAAAGCATTATGAACGTCTTTATTCCTAATAGAGGACAGATGTTGGAGAATTCTAACCTTAAACATGTTATTGGTCATGCCCACATAAAAACTAGAGCATTGAGTACATTCCCCTATATACACAATATTAGATGTCTTACAGGTAGCTCTACCATTAAATTCAAAGACCTTACCACTTACTGGGTGTATAAAGGTACTCTTCCTATTGATGTAAGGGCACGCTTTACAATTACCACAGGGAACACTACCCCTCTTACTTAAAAGCGGCTTGGGGACACCCATACTCTTTTCCCCACAGAGCAAGTCCTTAAGATTTTTGTTTCGCCTATAACCATAATTAGGAAAGGGCCCTATTATATCCCTCAGACTATTATCACCCCTAAGAATATTCCAATTCTTATTGACTATATCCCTAACATCACCGATGTTACTGCTGTAGGTAAAATATAGTTTGGGATACTCCACATTTAATCCTGAATTAGCCCTTACCATCACTTCTCTGTCATCACTTCTCAGCCATGGTTTAAACCTACCTTCCCTATTCTGTGTCCCTTTAGCTACAACACGTTTCACTAGATGTTCATTATAACCCCTCTTATGAAGGCATTCCTTCAGACCCTTAATCTCATACTCAAAGTTAGAATCATCCATGCTTAACCTCGAAGTCCTACAGACTTGCCCCTGTATAATATTTGAAAACATATAACGGGGGTGCATACTATCGAAACTCAGCAAGCTATTCTTCCAACATTCTTTCCTGTACAAACCAGAAGAGAAACCCTCATCAGTACGTGTTAGACTAACATCAAGAAAGTCTATATTCGAATCTGAAAAATTCAGGGTAAACTTTAGGAAAGAAGTGGTGGAATGTAAATATTCTACAAAATTTTTCAGTGATAACTGGTCACCTCTCCAAAAAATAAATATATCATCTACGAAACGTGTATAGGCCACCACATACCTCATCCACTCAGCACAACCTAAAATGAAATTTCTCTCCCAAAAAGAAAGAACCAGGTTAGCATAAGTATTGGCACAGGGGGTGCCCATGGCTACCCCCTGTGCCTGCCTATAAACCTGTTGACAGCCTATAAATACATTATTTTCCAAAACTACAGATAAAAGTATCCATACCAAGTCTATCTTAGAATTTGGTTCACCTAGATCTTGCATAACACTTCCAACCGCCTGTATCCCATAGTCATTATTGATTACTGTAAACAGGCTCTGTACATCTAGAGTAGCCATTAACAACCCTTCTTTAAAATGTAGCTGATTAACTCTTTTCACTAACTGTAGAAAGCACCCTGTATCCTTCAGAACATTAGGTAACTTATCCAGTAGGGGCCTGAGTGTATGCTCCAACCAAATCGAAACATTTTCTGTCACCCACCCCCTCCCAGAAACAATTGGTCTGAAAGGTGGTTCCTCCAGAGACTTATGAATCTTAGGCAGAGCTTTAAACAAAGGGGTAACAGGCTTTTTTATCAATAAAAATCTAAATAGGTCTTCACTAATCTTAAATTCTAGACATAGACTATTAAGGCAATTATGTACTTTCTCAGTAATCATTTTAACTGTTAAGGGACTAATCTGTATGTAGGTATTAACGTCCGACAACAAAAGTTGAATCTTAGAGTCATAGTATGCTGTATCAAGCACCACAACTGCTCCTCCCTTATCGGCCTTTTTAATAACCAAATTTCTATTGTTAATTAGGTCAGAAAGTGCTTTCTGTTGGGACTGAGTTAAATTATAATATTTGTGATAGTCACTGGCCCTAAAATACTCCTGCAGATCTCTTTCACAACTGTCAATAAATAAACACATGGCAGGTGAAAAAGGGGGAACATAACAACTGGGTTGCCTCAACTGAGCACCTAGTATTTCACTATTGTTATTAAACACACATTTTAAGGCTAAGTTACGGCAAAACATCATTAAATCTAATATAATCTCATTAAAGACGCGGGTCCTACCTGGCACAAAGGACAAACCCTTATTAAGCACAAAACATTCATCCTCTGTTAACAAATGCGAAGACAAATTATAAACAATGTCACAAGAAGCATTAAAAGTCAAACCGCAACCTTCCTCCTTTTGTCCGGATCCCTCCCTTCGCTTAGGGATCTTTTCCATGCACCACGCTTCTTTACAGGTGCCGGAAGGTTCTGCAAAAAACCCTGCCTTCCTTGTGGTTGTTTAGGACGCGCTCCTAAAACTGGCCCTTCAGAGCTGGAAACAACCACGGACGTTGACGGTTCAACAGCGTTTACCTCAAAGTTGTCTGAAACAGTGTCAGCCCCTATCACATTGGGGGTCAGAACCAAGGATCCATCTCCCATTAAAGTTTGAGGATTAGCAACTGCTGCATTCTCATAACACAGCGGTTCCGTGTTATTGCTCGCAGGCCCTTGTTTCACTTTAGGTAAAATACTAGTCGTATCCTCCTGAGTAAACTCCATTACACTAACCGGCTCCTTCCCTCCTTGCTGACGTCGGCCAGATCTCGCATCATGCGCTACTTCACGTCCCAGAGCTGTTTGCTTGTAGCGTGGCCAAACAAAAATATTACCGGAGGAGAAATCCAAGTAATCTCTCCTCAGTTTATTAATTTTCTGTGTGCGCAGCTTCTCATTACCTTCAGCAAGAGTCTGAAACAGCTCGTTCAGACGTGTGCGATGGGTAGAATCAGTATAGTCTCTATCCACTATATGTTGTATGTCCGCCACTTCCAAACGCAGTTTGGTAACCTCAGGTGCAAAAAAGTTCTTTATTATGTCCATATATTTGAAACTGGTCTCAATATTAAGGGACTGCCATTGTGCTAATAACTCAGGGTAACGATCCCCCTGAGTCGGCATGCATAAGATACGCATGCCTCGTGGAACAATGCCATATTGTTGGCATGCATCAAAATGATGCGCTTGCCATGTTAGTCTTTGCAGTCTCCCCATCTTATAACTTAGGTCTCTCACAAGATCTTCAAAGTTCTTATCAGTAGCCACCGGAACTTTATTTTTAACAGGGTCCAACCTGTTAACCACAAACCCTAGATCCAATAGCGGATTCTCTTGAACTAAAAAATCAAGAGAGGTGGCTTTAGGGAGAGCAGTGCTTCTCAGTTCATCAACATCATTGTTAATACTTCTTGTAGGCTGTTCAGCCACTTTTTTTGCTACAGCATGCATGGCACGATAAGACAAACAAAAGTAAATCCGAAAACAAAATCTTCGTACCAATACCAGTCTTTGAGATACTGTATGCAGAAGCTCTTGTATTCCATTTATCAGTGTGTGTGTTCAGAAAGCTCTTATAGTCCATTTATCAGTGTGTGTGTGTTTAGGTCTTTGAGAAGTTGTCTATAATTTTGTGTCTGTAAAATGCCGCAGTTAGAGCAAGACCCTGAGTTCTCTACCCATGAAACCATTTCTGCTTGAAAGAATTATTGCAACTGTATACATTTTCACAATGTCTGAAATGTTTGGCTCATACGTTTTGGTCTGTTTCTCTTAAAATTTGGATGGCGCAGTGGTAGTCTGGTTGACTCCCACCAAGAGGTTCTCTGGTTTGATTCTCTGCTGAAGTGCCTTCTGTGCAGAGCCTGCATGTCCTCCCTGTGTTTGTGTGTTTCCTTCCATGATACAAATACATGTGTCTGCAGCATTTCTCCCCAGGCCTCTGGCTTTGCTGAAAAGTGGCTTTGTTCCAAGTCGGGCTTTCCCAGTAAACAAATGTTAAATAAAATTTATGGTTTTCTGGTAAATTAGCTGAATTCACTAAATAATCTTAGCCATTTAAGTTTATCTTCTTATGGTAACACATGGTAACAACTTTTTTTCTAGCAACTTTCTAAGATTATAAAAGCAATGTTTAAAATGTGTCCCCATTTTTGGGCCTTTGCCCCCCCCCCAAAATAAATTATGGCTTTTTCCTGATTTCTCGTGCTGCACAGTTCTTCAGGGAAAGAGAAGTTTAGTGCTGCTTATACAACATCCTCTTGTATTGTTAGTAGCACAGCAGGTAGTATATTTGCTTTTGCTCCAGAAAGTTGTGGGTTCTACTCCCACAGTATGTAGATGGATTGCTGATACTGTACTGTGTTGTATTTTTAAAGAGGGTAGATGCTGCAGTCCTGAGAATGTCCTCTTTAATGTGTAATTATTTATGACTGACTTCTGCAGAGATTGTGTATTTTTACTGATACCGGTGGATTGTAGAAGTTTAAGTAGACTTTCATGATGGAAATTTTCTGATTTGGGCAGTTTTGTCATTATTGGTTCATGCATTTTGTTTCATTGCGTAATTCATCAAAGATACCCACACCTCCAGGTTGGTGGCACAGCACGAAGCATCAGAGACTATCCATGTGCAACTAACAGTGGGTAAAACTGCCTTCCAGTTTATAGCCTGCTACAGACCACCCTCCCAAACCCAGGAACCCCACTCGGCCTTCCTGAGAACACTGGAAATATGAAGGTCTCTCCAAACACCATTATATTGGGCGACTTCAACTACCCAAACATAGACTGGGAGCATTACTCTAGCTCTAACACCCTAGCCCAAAGGTTCCTAGAATTTATAAACTCAAATGCTATGGAACAACTTGTTACCACTCCCACAATAGGGGAAAACATACTGGACCTGATCATCACCAACATTGGGACGCTATGCTCCAGACCAGAAGTGTATCCCTCATTGGTAAGATCAGACCATAAACTAGTCTCACTGGATATTCACATCCCGACTCCACCCCCTGCCCTGAAAACCACAGTGAAAAACTTCTCTAATGCAAATTTCACACTCCTCAAAACCAAGGTGGAATCCTTCAAAGCCCCCGGGCCAGTGGACAATATGGCCCAGACCGTAGAATCCTTTATAAACGCATTCTATGAACACCTTCAGGAATGCATGTATCATGTAATCCCAAATAAAACCAAGTCCCAATCCTCCAAAGGCAGACGTCCTGTCTGGTGGACCCCAGCCATAAACAAACTATACAATAGAAGGAGGAAGCTACTACATGATAGAGCAAAATCCCAAAAAGGGAAGGCATCTCTGATCAGTATTAGCAAAAAACTACGGGCACTCATAAAATCGTCTAAGGCCAGCTTTGAGAGAAAAATTGCACAGGACACTAAGGATAATCACAAGGCTTTCTTTAGTTATGTTAGGAACCTGGGTGGGAATTCCCAGATATGCTCAGAATTAGTCCAAAATGACAAAAAAATACATCAAACCCACAGACATTGCCAACATCCTAGCTGACAGGTTCAGCGCAAACTCCCCCCTCCACCAAAAGGGCAAATATCTATCCCAGCAGAGTGCTGCCCCCCTGACATCTCAGATGCTCAGGTAAGAGCTGCCCTCTCCAAAACAAAAAACACAGCATCAATGGGACTAGACGGTGTCCCGGGCTGTGTCCTACATGAACTCCAAGAAGAGCTAAACCCAAACATAAAACTACTGTTCAATCTCAGCCTTACTACAGGATATGTACCCAAAGAGTGGCGTACAGCAACAGTGGTCCCTCTCCACAAAGGTGGTGCCTCAACGGATCCTGGAAAGTATCGCCCCATAAGCCTGACTAGCTTGGTCTGCAAAGCTATGGAAAGGATCATCATGGACCTCATAAATAAAGATATTGGGGACCTACAGACACTGGATCCTACCCAGTTTGGCTTTGTTAAGGGCAGATCCTGCCTCTTAAACCTGGTTGATTTCTTTGAAACAGTCACTAAGGCCATTGAAGGTGGTCCACACAGCCTACCTGGACCTCACAAAAGCCTTTGATACAATACCCCACTCGGGCATTATAGATAAGCTCACCAGCTTAAATATAAACCCCTATGTCACTAGATGGGTTGCAAACTGGCTCAAGGACAGAACCCACATGGTTAGAATTGCTGGAGCCATGTCAGACTCCAAACCAGTTACAAGTGGCGCCCCACGAGACTCAGTCCTGGGCCCTCTCTTGTTCGGTATATATTTCTCGGAGGTACAGGCCAACACAGAAGGACTGTGACTGACCAAGTTTGCAGATGACTGCAAACTGGGAGCCAAAATCGACACTCCAGTTGACACAAGCATCCTCCAAAAGGGCCTCATAGAAACAGACAACTGGTGCCAGAGCCATGGCCTCAAGCTAAACGCCAAAAAGTGTATAGTCATCCCCTTTGGCAAAAACAAAGTGCCCACAAATTACCACATAGGTGGTAATCCATTAAGTACAGAAGAAGTAATTAGGGACCTGGGGACCCAAGTTGATAGCAATCTCTCATTTGACAACCACGTGGCCAAAGTGGTTAGAAAAACATTTTATATAGCCCACCTAATCATGAAGGGATTCACATCTAGATCAGGGGAGGTCATCGTACCTCTTTACTCATCCCTCATCAGGCCCATAATTGAGTACAGTGCCCCTTTTGGGATGTACCTTACCAGACACCTGCAGCAACTGGAAAGACCCCAAAAGTACCTCACCAAGAGGATCAAAGGGCTCAAATAGATGCCATATGCTGCCCGGTTAAAGAAACTCCAGCTCTACTCAGTGGCATACCGCCTGCTCATAGGCGATCTGTGCCTGACGTATAAAGCCAAGTCCAACCCGGAATTAATGGACATGCTGCACCTCAGATAATCCAAATCCCATTGAGCTACGTGCTCGAGAGACTTGAACCTCAGCACTGAAATAAATAGGACATGCTGGAGGGACAGATTCATAACCCAGAGGCTCCCTTCACTCTGGAATAAAATCCCAGTCCAGGTTAGGCAGAGTCCCTCATTGACTCTCTTCAAGAGAAATCTTGATGAGTGGATGGGAGATCGTAGGTTTACCCTGGGTATCACTTTTGTGTCACTGTTAAGACAGAGGCACAGTATACTAACCTTGAAAAAGGGCATAGCAAAATTATTTTAAAATGGGTGGCAAAAGCCAAACACACTCTGGCTAGGCTTATAAATGCCCTAGGGCAGATAGCCTAGTATGAACCTATAAAAATGTTAAAAACAATAAATTTAAAATGCACTCTAATTATACAAGGAATATAACTTGATAAAGTCCGGAAGGTGTATCAAAGAAAAGAACACATGTATGTTTCTTGTTTTGTGTGCAAGGGGCCAATGATTTGAAAATGGCCCAAAGGTAATCTTTATCCATCAGATGCATTTTCTTTGGATGTGGTGTGGGTTTCAATGAATGTGAGTTTCAAGGGCAGAGAAGTTTTAATGCCAAGTCTATTTTCATGCTGAGACAGTATTGCTTTGTTTGGCAGATGTTAGTGTTTGTACATTGTTGTGCTGCAAAATGTAAAAAATAAAATCCAAATAATCATTGTAGAAGTAAATCAGTATGCACACATTAGTGATTATGGTAAATGGGGCGAAATAGCCAGGTAATGGGACATTGGAATGGCTGCAGGAGGACTCTGGTGCCATATTTTGGTTGTCTGTTCAGTTTGCGTTTGAAAGTTGGTATCCCACAATTCCATTGGAGTGGGTGGGGGTTACGTAATTATGTATGCAAATTAGATGTTAATCAGCGTACAGATTTGTACCTATTTTTCATGGGCCTTGTCCAGATTTTTGATGTTTCCAGATTGAGAGGTATGCCGAAGGAGCAGCCAGAGCTGCCGCTTCAGGCATTTTTATGAGACGTCACACCTGGATGTGACTGTGTGACTTTGCAGATCAAATCCTCCTTTGCCAATGCTCCTGTTGACAAATCCTCCCTATTCGGCCCAAAGGTTAAGGACACATTAGCCAGGTGTGAGAAGGACGGAAAGACCCTATCTGCTGTGGACATACATTTCTCAACCCCTCAGCGATCCTACTCCAGGAATCAAAGAGGTGGGAAAATGTGGTTCAAGAAATCCCAAGGACCTTTCTGCAACATGTGTGGTGAGCAATCCCCCTGGGGCAGAGGGGGAACTCTTCTAGGAGATGCCCCTTTCAGGGAAGAGGGGGTCCATGAAACCAGGGCTCCAGAGATTCTTTCTCTGATCAGCCCTACCAGTACTCGTGAGGAGCAGCCTGATTGCTTGCCTCTGGAGGCAGTCGGGGGACGTTTCTCTCTGCACCATTTGGCCTGACAATCAATAACATCAGATTCCTGGGTGCAGAGTATAATGAATAGGGGTTATCTAATCCCCTTCGACCTTTACCCGAAACCTCTAAGGCAAATCCCCGACGTCCCACCCACTCAGAGGAATGCAGCAGCACTAGAAGTTTAAAAACTAAGAAAAAGAGTCATCCATTTAGTCCCACCAGACCAGAGAAGATCTAGATTTTACTCAAGATTCTTTTTAGTGCCAAAAAAGACAGGGGACTGGAGACCAATTTTGGATCTCAGTGCACTGAACAAGTTTGTCAAACAAGCAAAATTCCAGATGGTCACGATTCAGTCCATTTTCCCATTCCTGGAGAAGGATGACTGCATGTGCTCTATAGATTAATAGGATGCGTATTACCACATAAAGATGGGCAAACTATCCCGGAGATACCTACGCTTCCAGCTGGGAGTCAATCACTACCAATTTTGAGTACTGCTCTTTGGTCTCTCCATGGCCCCCAGAGTGTTTACCAAATGCATGGCAGTAGTAGTAGCTCACTTGAGACTACAAGGATTCCACGTGTTTCCAGAATTGGATGATTGGCTCCTTACCACCCCAACCAGAAGTCTGCTGCACCAATCCATATCATACACCCAACATCTGGCATGAAATCTAGGAATCTCCATAAACTTAGACAAGTCAAAGTTGGTTCCAACTCAAAATTTAGAGTTCATTGGGGCAAATTTCAATACAATCTCCTGCACTGCTGCCCTATTTCTACACAGACTTCAAAAACTAAGGTTTCAGCTTCAGATAGTACTATCTAGAAACATAGTTCCTGCTTGACAGGTCCTGCAACTATTGGGCTCCATGGCAGCGGCGATCCCTCTAGTACCTCTAGCAAGATTCCACATGAGGATACTCCAATGGCTACTCTCATCTCAATGGTCCCTCATAACACAACCAATGTCTTACCTGATCTGCATTACAGACCGTTGCAAGCAGGATCTAATTTGGTGGATGCAGCCACAGTGACCATGGACGTTTCCATGATGGGGTGGGGCATTTTCAAGGAAGGATCATTCAAGGCACTTCTTGAGGCCAAATTGCACATCAATGTCCTAGAACTGAGGGCAGTACTCTTAGCATTGCAAGCATTCCAATCAACCCTCCTGTCCGGGACAATTGCTATCCAATCAGACAATATGTCAGTAGTCCAGTACAGCAACAAGTAAGGTGGAACCCGGACCCTATCCCTTATGCCGGAAAGCCCTAAGAGTATGGCAATGGGTGATAGCTTTCAACTGCTTTCTACTAGCAACACACATTCCTGGGAATTCCAATCTAATTGCAGACAAACTGAGCAGGAACATTCTGATGGGTCACAAGTGGTCCCTCAACCCTGTAGTAGTGACTCAAATTTGTCATCGTTGGGGACAGCCTAGCTGCGACCTATTTGCTTCCCCCTTGAACCACAAATGCAGCAGCTTCTTCACCCTAACTCCCCCACAGGGGGAGTCACCGAGAGATGCTCTGATTCACAACTGGCCTCCAGGTCTACTGTATGCCTTTCCCCCATTCCACTCATACCGCAGCTCCTGAAGAAAGCACAACGTCTGAGAAGCAAAGTCATCCTCATTGCTCCCTACTGTCCCTGTCAAGTTTGGTTCCCCTTCCTATGGCCTCATCTGATTCACCACCCATGGATCCTGGACCCAACCCCGGGACTTTTATCTCACCCACAAGGTTTGGTTCACCCCAACCTGCACAGCCTCAAGCTGCCAGCTTGGTTTCTCCACTTCCTCTGATTGCCAAGCAAACAAATCTATCTTACCCTGTCTGGAAGATCCTTCTGGCTTCCCATAAACCCTCCACCAGGAAACTCTACCACGGGAAATGGACCAGGTTTGTTATCTGGGCTAAACAGCAAGGACTAGACCCCTTCACAATGCCAGTTCATACTGTTTTGGACTACCTGTCAACTCTTCTCCATGCAGGAGCATCAGCCTCAGCTATTACTGTACACCTTGCAGCCACTGCCAGTTTTCATAACAGCTCTAATGACTCTTCCCTTATGACCCACTGTCTTTGCAAGACCTTTATGAAAGGAATCATACACCTCAGACCACCTATTAGAACTCCAACTGAACCATGGAACTTGACCTTGGTTCTCCAATCTTTAACCTGTCCACCTTTTAAATCTTCTGATGCTATAAAGTTCATATCCTGGAAAACCCTATTCTTAGTAGCCATCACCTCAGCTAGGAGGGTATCAGAGTTGCAGACTTTGAGTGTTAACCATCCTTATTTGATTTTTCACAAGGAAAGAGTATCGCTTCGAACTAACCCTTCCTTCTTACCCAAGGTTATCTCAAATTCGACCTTAAACCAGACCACTGATTTATCAGTCTTTTTTCCAAATTTTTCGAATAGAGGTGAATACCAGTTGCACACGTTAGACGTACATGGACAGCTACGTCTTTATTTAGACAGAACTAAACCCTTCAGAAAGTTGGACCAGCTCTTCATTGCCTTCTCAGGCTCTAGACTGGGCAAAGCTGTTTCTAAAGACACTTTGTCAAAATGGCTAAGAGACTGCATTACCTTATCTACCATTTGAACCAGTTAACTTTGCCTGCTACAGTAAAAGCTCATTCCACCAGGTCAGTGTCCCCTTTAGTGGCTTTTCACTCCAGAGCTTCTATGGATGACATCTGTGCAGCGGCCACTTGGGCATCCCCTCATACCTTTATCACACATTACAAATTGGATATGGCCTCAAGGGGAAGAGCATCCTTCGGCTCAATGGTGCTCAGGAATATCCTTCCATAGGGCCACCCAGGACGCATGTAGCTGGGGACTTGGTCCTATATGTAAGGAATGTATGAAGATTTACAACATCAGATAAAGAAGTTATGTCTTATCATAACGTTCCATCTGTTTTGTAGATCTTCATACATTCCTTATGCCCCACCCTTTACCCCCTTCCTAATGACTCCGGGTGGTTCATTTGGTCCTGCCTACCTGATAAGGTATGTGCTCAGATACGGCCTCCATTGTCTCAACTATTTCTATTATTTCTACTGTCTTTACTGGGCGGGCAAACTGGATCTGAAGAGAAGGAGAAGATGGGCACTATGGGTAGGACTTAGCTCAAGAGATTTTGGCTGGCGCAAGGTTGTGTATTGGCCGGATAGGTTCCGAGGATGGAACCGAGGTCCTATATGTAAGGAATGTATGAAGATCTACAACACAGATGGAACGATATGGTAAGACACAACTTTTTTAACTATGTATCAGCAGAGCAGCCTTGATATTTATTTTAAACTAAGATTTTAGCTTATGTGGCAAGATGGTCAAATATATGGGTTGGAGAGAAAACAAGGTCTCCCACCATACCTCTCAACCTGTTAGTACAAAAAATCTGGACAAAGCCAAAAATAATGGGAGGGGGGCTAAAATCAGGGGCAAATTTAAAACATTGCTGTTATAAACTTAAAAAAAGTTGCTAGAATAACAGGTTTTAGTTTAGCATGCATTCTCTGAAGGATTAAAAACTGTCTGTCAGCTTTAGTGACCTCAGTCCTGGGTGATTTGTCAGAATACAAAAATATTATTAAGAACTGACAAAAATCAGAAAAAAAATCTGGACGTTATATGAAAATCTGGACGGTTAACTCCGATACTAAGTTTCGTATTTATAAATTTGTCGGGTAAGGTTATCCATAATATTTGCCGTAGCTCTGTAGAAAAGTATGGATGTGGAGAAAGAGCGCTAATGATACAGCAGAATATTGACACGAACATGAGTGACAGAAAGAAATCAATGTCAGTGTTATAAAAAGTAGCGCGTTTTATGGGAACTGTCCATTTTACTTATAAAGTCCACCGACTTGATTGTTGGAGAAGACTCCTTTAAGCGATGACGTTTTTTTTTACTAGTAATAAATCACATGGCATTATTAACTGTATATTTGCAACAATGAAAAGGGTGATGTAATAGCAGAGATTTCTTGTTCGGTGCCTCTTATTCGTGGGACAAGCGGTGAATTACTTCCTCTTCCAACCTTTGCAGTAAATCTACGCTTACAATACGGTGAGCAATCCAAGAAGTGACAATTCTTTTATTAACCAGTGCACCTGTGACAGGTATGGATGACATAATCATATGGTATGTGTGCAATGTAAAACCTTCCACCAGTTGTGTCTTTCGGCTTATCCCGGTTAGGGGTCGCCACAGCGGAACTCCGGTCCGCTAATGTTTGGTAGTGAAACCTTCCACCAGTAAAGTATTAAAAACATAAAGCCGGGAAATAGGTATAATTAGTCTTGTTGCAATATCTGAACAGAGTCTACAGCATTAATCTGTGGTTTCGATTTTGGATTGAAAGCATGATCTTTGAAGAGAGTGGGAAGAAGTAAGTACATTATGAAAGTCGTTTTTTTTCACTATGAAAGCCAGACGCGTAAAGAGCTGAATTAGGTCTCTTTATATTTGGTCCCGAGTACTGTACATGCAGTTCCAAAGGCAGTAGTCGGCTCTGATAAGTGCAACCCAAAAAGTTGTGAAGTTGAATATTTCATCAATTTTATATAAGCATTCTTTTCCATTATTTCCTTCCTGGCAGACTCAGTTGTCGATAACCGTCCCATGTTGCTTCTACATCCATACAACTAAGCACGTTGGGTCGTCGTTGTAGTTTCGCATTTACTTACAGAGATTTTATTTTCCTTCTGAACAGTGAAGGTTTGTCTACTCTTCCTTACCAGAAATGTCGAAACGAGCGCTCACTGTCACTTGATTCGACAAACCTGCGTGTTTGCCTGTCCAAAAGCCAGTTTTATTTGTGCACAGCGCACAGGTATCTGCACCAATTCAAAAAGGCAGCAGTTTACTTTTATCTAAATTAAGAGATTTTTGCAGACCAGTTTGGCACTACCACGGAGACTGGGGTGGGGGTGGGGCGATCATATCTCTGAAGTATGGTGCTACCATGGAGATTGGGCGATGGGGGTATACCTCTCAAGTGTACCTCATTATGAGGAACGTGCCTCATCTGTGGTCTTAAAAAGTTCATGTTCCACGTTGAAAGGGCCTTGCACGCATTCAGTGATAGCGATTTTTTTAACTGATAGCCATGATAATTAAAACAGAATCATATTAATTGGAACGGAATCATATTAATTCATTAAAATAACTATTATATAAGGAAATATCACATTTTAACCATCCTATGAGCGTCCCAGGTGTTAGAAAGCTGTTATTAAGGGTTCCACATTTTGCCCATTTATTCCACATTGTGAGAGGCAGTGTTCCACATTTTGGAGCTTGAATGTTGAGAGCTATTGGGGGTGGGGGTGGTGTGTAAGAACTTCACAGTACCTATGACTTTGTCTTTGGGCACCACGGCATATCACCTGTCCGCTCATGATTGGCAGTGGAGTTTTACGGTGTCGAGAACACAACACGTATGACAAACATGGCAAAATACATTGAGAAACAAAAGTCAGTTCAAGCTACTGTAGGATGAGTCTGTCCAAATTCATGGTAGGGGTTAAGGTGAAAGGTTTTGTGTGTTAAGTGACTCTGTGTGTTGCTTAAGTTTGTGATGGTTTCAGTTCTTCAGAGGGTGTTGTAGAGATTTTCTGTTTGTTGACATTGAAGGTAGTTATTATAGCAATAACGCACGCCTGGTTGTGGGTAATGCTGGATTTACCCATGGTTGGTGTGGTTTGGTCACGAGGGCGAAGCCCGAGTGGCCAAACAAAGACAACCGTGGGTAAATCCAGCATTACACACCCAGAAGTGGTTATTGTATTATATAATGACATTATTTAAGAAAAAAAATTACTTTTCTTAAATAATGGCATTGTATAATGTCTCCTTGCTGCCCTTCCGCAGCTGTCTGGTATTCTGCTGCAGTTCTGATGTACTGCGCATGCGTATGCTTACGCAGTACATCAGAGCTGTGGGCGGAAGCAATGGAGAAAGCAAGATCTCCGTTGCTTTTTACACACTGTCTTGCTATGTTAAAGGAGTTTAACATAGCGAGACAGCTTTAAAAAAAGCAACGAAGAATCTCCGTTGCTTTTTTTAAAGCTGTTTCGCTATGTTAAACCCATTTAGGAGATGGGAAGATCACCGTTACTTTTTTTAAAGCTGTCTCGCTATGTTAAACTCATTTAACATAGCGAGACAGTGTAAAAAAGAGTTATACTAATGGAAAAAGTCCAGGTGACTGGACCTTTTGCTATTACTATAACTCTGATTTCCAGCATGCACGCTGACCAATCAGCATGCACGTTTTGGAATATTAATGGGGTGGGGTTGTTGTACAATAACAAATTATGTACATATATTCTTTAGCTAAATTTGGAAGCTAGCAGATGGGGGCATGCCTCAGGTTGCATTCCCTAGTTAACCAATATAAATAGGCTCACATTTCATTGAAACTCAAGCTTTGCTTTCAGGGTGTTATTATTTACACTCCTCTCAAAATATAATGTTCTGGTAAATGTTGTACTACATGTTACTTTCTATGTGCAGAGGCAACTACAGTCGTCAAACACCAAATGTTAATAACACTAATTCTTCATTTTTCAGGATATGCAAAGTAAATCACATTTCATGTTTTTGATTTATTAACATAATAGTACACATACATCACAAGTAGCTATTGTTTTCTGTCTCTGATTATTTTATGCTTTATCATTTCCTCCTGACACTCAAAGAAATTGATGACCATGCCTTGTACTGCAGGCACGCAACATCTAAGCAGACTAGATTATAAGTGGTTTATTATACCATTGCCTGATAAGAAGAGTTACATCCCCAATTGATGTTCATGCATTGCCATTCTGCAATATTTTGCTCAGTCTGTGTCACGATTTAGTATAGAGTAGTGGGAAAGGTCTGTGTTCTGATACATTTTTATTAGAAATACATATTCTTTCAATGTATGGTAGTGAATATCTTCAATTAAAAATAAAAAAAAATGTAGCATTTCATTGGAATGCATTATTTGAAAATCACTGAAATCCCAAACTCATATTGGTTCATGGGTTGGTACTAGGCTATCGGCCCTAGGGCCTATACAAGCCTAGCCATAACAATTCCCTGGATATTTCTTCCCACAATATTTACTTCTCTGGACCTCTGTCTAGCAGGGTGACTGACATGATCCCCAGGGTGAATTTCCTATCTCCCATCCGATCATCAAGGTTCCTTTCGAAGAGGGCCAAGGAGGTGTTCTGCTTGACATGTATGGGCAGTCCATTCCAGAGTATGGGGAGTCTATGTGTCAGGAACCTATCCCTCCAACATGTTTTGTTCATTGTGATGACAAGGTTTAGATCCCTGGAGCGTGTAGCTCTGAGGGATTGGGATTTCTTTAAGTGGAGCATGTCCAACAGCTCAGGGTTTGACATGGCCTTGTATGTTAAGCAGAGATCGCTTCTGAGTAGACGATATGCCACAGAGTATAGCTAGAGTTTTTTTAGACGGTCAGCATATGGCATCTGCTTTAGGCCTGTGATTCTTTTAGTGAGGTATTTCTGTGACCTTTCCAGCTGTTGCAGATGTCTTGTCAGGTGCATACCAAAGGGGCATTATACTCTATAATGGGTCTAATGAGGGATGAATACAGTGGGACAATGACCTCCTTTTTCTGGATGAAAAGCCCTTAGTGATGAGGTGTGCCACATAGAAGGATTTCCTGACTGTTGTGGCGATGTGGTTATCGAAAGTGAGACCACTGTCCAACTGTGTCCCTAAGTCTCTCATCACACTTTCGATGTTTAGTGTACTGCCACCTATGTGGTAATTCATGGATACATGTTTTTTTCCAAAGGGGATAACTATACATTTCTTGGCATTAAGCATGAGCCCATGGCTCTGGCACCAGGCATCTGTCTCTGTAAGGCCCTTTTGTAGAATATCCACATCATTTGGGGATTCAGTAATGGCTCCCAGTTTGCAGTCATCTGCGAAATTTATTAGCCAGAGTCCCTTGGTGTTGGCCTGTACTTCAGAGAAGTAGATGCCAAACAAGAGTGGTCCGAGGACTGAACCCTGAGGTACTCCACTTGTCACTTGTCTGGAGCTGGATTTGGAGGTGGCTACTTTTACAGTCTGGGTTCTGTCAGTAAGCCAGTTGGCCACCCATCGAGTGATGTAGGGATTTATACCCAGCTTAGCAAGTTTATCTATGATTCCAGAGTGGGGGATGATGTCGAAGGCCTTGGCAAGGTCCAGATAGGCTGTGTGGACCGCCTTACCCACGTCCACAGCTCTGGAGACTGATTCGAAGAAGTCAGTCAGGCTCAGGAGACAAGATTGACCCTTCACAAACCCAAACTGGGTGGGGTCCAGTGTTTGAAGTTTGCCAATGTCTTTGTTTATAAGTTCCATGGTAATACGTTTCATGCCCTTGCAGATCAGGCTCGTCAGACTGATGGGACGGTAGTTCCTGGGATTCAAAGTGGATCCCCCCTTGTGGATTGGGATAACTATAGCTGTGCGCCACTCAGTGGACACGAAGCCTGAGGTGAGGCTATGATTAAACATGACACTTAGGTGAGGTGCCAGTTCATTTTGTAGTTCATATAGTACACAGACTGGGATGTCATCTGGTCCCATGGATGCTGTATTCTTAGCTTTGGAATGTGTGGTTTCTACCTGTGCGGCCGTAATTACCGGAATTTGGCAATCTTTTGGTATTGAGATGGGCCCTTTAGGGGGTGAGAGGGGGGTGAAGTTGGCACTAAATCGATCTGCCAGGATATTTGCAATATCCTTGGGATCAGTCTATTTAATGCCATTCTGTTGAAGCTCAGAGCAGATCTGAGCATTGCCATTTAGATTCTTGACATAACTATAGAATGCCTTGTGGTTGTCTTTGGAATCTTTGGCAATTTTATTTTCGTAATTAGCTTTTGAGTATTTTATGAGGGATCTCAGCTTCTTACTGAGGCTGGTGAGGGAGTTTTTTTGCATCCTGGGATTTTCCTCTTTTCTGCAACAGTTTCTTCCTTCTTTTGTATAGTTTGTTTATAGCAGGGGACCACCAGATTGGCTTCCTTTTTTTGGAGGAGAGCATCTTGGTTCTATGTGGGATGGCATGATTCATGCATGAGTGGATATGCTCGTACAGTGCCTTGGTGTAGGATTCTGCAGTCGAACTTTCAGATCCCGTCTGCATGGGTGTCATGAAGTTTGTCACTTCTGACTTCAGTAGCATGAAGTTGTCTTTGGAGAAGTTTTTTAAGGAGGTTTACTTACTGGGGGGGTGGGGGTGGGATGTGGTTGTCAAGAGTGATTTGCTTATGGTCAGACCTGACCAATGAGGGGGTGACCACTGGTGTGGAGCATCTATCTCCCATGTTGGTAATGACCAGGTCTAGGACATTGGAGCCCCTGGTGGGACAATGGATTAGTTGATCCAGGGCATTGGAATTTACGAATTCCAAGAACCGTTGGGAAAAGGAGTTGGTACCTGAGTAGTTTTCCCTGTTAATGGCAGGGTAGTTAAAATTACCCAGTATTAGGGTGTTTGGTTATATCTTAATATTTTCCAGTATGTTTAGAAAGGTGTAGTGAGAATCTTGGGGCATGGTGGGGGATCTGTAGCAAGCTACAATTTGGATTGCAGTCTTACCTAGTGTTAGTTGCACCTGGTGAATTTCAGGTGCATTGTGTTGGGCAACTAGCCTGGAGATGTGAATATCCTTGGTGAATATGGACACTCCTCCACCTTTAGTGTTTCGGTCTTGATTTTGTGGCCGAAAAGTGTGGTAAGAGTTGTAGCCTGGTGTTGCAGGGGTGCTCTCTGGAGCCTTGAACCAGGTCTCAGTTACTGCACAGATATCGATGTTCTCCATTTTTAGGAGTGCCTCGTGGGAGTGCATTTTGAGGTTTAGACTTCTAGCACTGAGTAGCATTACCTTCAGATTTTGCATGCTTGTATCTGTTATGGTGGTGGTTTTGTCCTTTGAACCTTGCCTAAAAAAGGCACTATAGGGGTGGCAAGAGCTTTAGCCAGTAACATGAATCCCAGGGGTGACAGGTGCAGACCATCTCTGGCAAAGCTTCGTGGTTTGTCGATCATGTCTTCCCAGGCAGACAGATACTGGATCCCCATTGAATGACACCAGAAGCTTACCCAATTGTTGAATTTTGTCCTTATACTGTGGTATCATTCTGGGCGAAGGCAGGATGCTACTCAGGGCTAGGGTCATACCTGCCTGGGCCACATGATCCGAGAGCTCTTCCATGTCTCTTTTCATGTAGTCCAGGGAGGTACGTCTCAAGTTATTCACTCCAGCATGTACAATGACAGAGTCGTATTTATACTTGTTGTGGAGTGACTTGAGTGCATGCGTTATGTGGCGGATCCTGGCACCCGAAAGGCAGCTGACTGTAATTTTCTCCTTCTTCAGCCTGGTGAGTGGGACATCAGTGTGCCTGACTATAGAGTCACCTATGACTAAAGTGTTGGGTACATTGTCTTGCCTTAGGGGCTGTTGCTGGGTGGCACACTGGTGTTGTGAGCTATGTGTCACTTTGGTTGTGGCTGGTGTTTGTTTGCATTTCAGCTTCGGAGGTCTTTGTTGCTTGGGCAGGTTAATGTTAAGGGCCTCCACATATGTGGGTTTAGTGTTGCTATGTGTGGGTGTTGATGGTGTGGGTTTTGAAGGGCTATGAGTTGCTTGAGGTGTAGTGCAGGTGTTAACCTTCTCCTCTTGACTGTCTAGCACAATCTTGGCCGGAGAGAGCTTTGCTTCCATTTTGGCTATGTAAGTGCATCTCTCGGAGGTTGTAGTGTTGTGTGGGAGGAGGAGAGGGTTGTCTGTGTACATGAGGCAGTTGCCGCATTGCCCCAATATGCCCAGATTCACCAGGTGGACAGGAGGAAATCACCGGAAGGTGACCCTTGGACATGCCTGTTTAGGTGCTTTTTTGTAAAGTATAAGAGTTGTTTTCCGTTACCTTTGCAAGATACTTTGCAGTTATAGGCTGTTTAGTGCCTATGATTAATTTCTCCTTATTGACAAGGAAAGTTGAGTGCTTGTATCAGTTTCAGGCTTCCTAGTGCTTTCCAGCAGGTTCTAGAGAAAGTGCTAGTCACAGGGGTTCAGATTTTAATGCTACTACTGAGAAACCAGCTAGTTCTAAGGGAAAATTTGAAGAGCACACCTTCTGGCACCTGGAATAGTTTAACTGTAGCTTCGCGGTGCTGCACGATGAGAAAAATGTGCAAACACACACGTTTTTAAGCCATGCCGTGTACTGCAGGTACTGGTTTACCTTTTTCATACTATGAAGGTAGTACTATTACTTGGCTTGCCAAAATATAGTTGAGAACAGGCAAGATGCACTTACTTATGTTAGATTATATTCATTTTTTAAGTATATGCATTCATTCTTGGATTACATATTTAATCCAATTCAGGGTCATGGGTGAGCCAATGGCCATACTGCTATTCAGTAGGTACAAAGCAAGCAAAACATAGAAATATTATAGAAACTGATATTAATAAAATTAATTGACTATTGCAGACATCAGATGTGCTCTGATAACTAGTAATTATTCTGAGATGCATATAATTTGTTATATGACACACCGTTTTCCATCATAATAAAGACAAATTTCAATAACCATTAGGAGTCCATCAGTTTAACTAGTATGTTTAATTATGTGGATCTTACCTCAGGAGAGCACAAGCATAAATCTATCACAATGCATGTTCTATGAATTGTAGCAGTCTAAAACTACTTTGATAACAATACATAATTCTTTTAGTTTATGATGTAGCAGTAATGCAAGAAATATGAAAGGTACATTCATTGTCTTTATATATAATTTTCCCAAGAGATGCATATTTTTATTTTAGATGTAGTTTTAATGCATTGAAAGCTATTCATAACAATGCTTTTTATATATTATGTGACAAACGACTTGCTTTAATTTTTGAGTTTTACAGGCATGTCACCAACTGCTTGTTAAATTCTGAGAAATTTAGTTTATCCAATCTCCAAAGGAGACACTTGAAGAAAATCCAGTTTACGTATCTCAAAACATGAGAGCTTTGTTAATCTTTATGACATAGTGGCTATTTAAAAGGTGATAAATTATATTTTTGATGTGCCATATATGCTACATATTATGGTAAAAAACTGAAGCATGTATCAGCATAAGTGATGAGCAGCAGCTGATAGTATGTGTTTAAAGGAAGGGCTGAAAGCCCACAATATTATAGAAGTTTGCCTCTTGCAGAGAGGGATTTTGTGGCCAAAAGTGCAGAGTAGAAGGAGCTTTGGAGTACTAGGAACCTGCTTGTGAATTTACTCAAGTGATAATATAAGCCTACCTGTGACTACCCAAGGAGGACCACAGACCTGCTTGTGGATGTGTCTGAGAGTTGCAAGGCAGCTTGATCTGAGCTGGAGTACTAAGGTTGTGATTGTAAGAAAATGTTTAGTTCCACTGACAAACTTTAAATTAACTTGGAGTGAAAGAAACCAGCAATTGATTAAAGCAGAGGTGTGATTGCTTCTGTTACATGGTAAAAAATAACTTTATGTTGAATTCTTCACTAGAAACAGGGTATACTTGACTGAAAGGACTGTCCCCAGTGTGTTCCACTTGCTACGCCGGTGGAAAATGCAAACATAGCTTTACTAATATAAACCAAACTGCAGTTTGTTTCACTCTTACATTGCATCCTACAACTGGAAAAACATTTCTGAGTTAATTACCCCATCTCAAATGAGAAACTGTATTCACACTGCAAAAGAAAGAGAGAAACTGCCTTTTTCCTCATGTTCTTTGACTGAAGTGCTACATTTTGCAAAATGCAGAAACTTGAAGAAAGTTTACTGCAGATCAGCCCAGGTCTGAGGCAGCATGTCATGGCTCTTCAGGTAAGGTGAGTGCTCTTTGGGAAAAGAGTAAAGCTGTTGACAGCCAGTTTATCACTTCAGTCTGATAACCAGTGTACTGATACACAACCATAAAAATATTACACAAGGATGATGACATTGAAGCATATCATGTTTTTGAGAGATATGCTATCCAGGTGAATTGAGATCAGTCTTGCTGGGCTGAAAATGTTATCTTCACATCTAACAAGAGAAACACTCAAAGGCTGTATGGACAAGAAGGTTACTGAGCATGTGGACCTTCAGAAACTAAAATGGTAGTTGTTGGCTAGGGATGGTACCTGTTCTGAAACACAAGCAATGCAGTTTCATACTTGTATGTTTAATTCAAGTAAAACAGTTTGCAGAACAAATATCTGATCTAAAGCATGTTCTCAGCTTATGTTTAGGAAACAGAGGTAAACAGCAAAAGTACAAAGATACATATTTGAGCAGTAACTAGATTCGGAAGAGAACTCCCAAGTGTGTTGACTTTCGGCTTTTCCTGGTTAGGGGTCGCCACAGCGGAACTCCGGTCCGCTCATGATTGGCAGTGGATTTTTATGGTGCAGAGTTGCCAGCCCAACGCCCAAGTAATTTTATGTAAATGAGCTTTTAAGAGTGACATTAGATGCACTGATACATTGGCTGTGCTTGTTGACAGGTTACTAACTAATGAAACATTATTTAAAACTGAGCAATCTAAGCATTTAACTAAAATATGCAGATGTCTGTGAGCAGACAAAAAACATTAGCAGCTGAAGTTTGTTTTAGATGTGGGAAGAGGGATCCATTGCTAAACATTGTTTAAGTAGTAGTGAGAATGCTACACCTAACAAAAATGTGATTTTTAACCAACATGCTAGTAATGAAAATGTAAATGCTGTATCTGTCAAAAAATAGTTTTTAGTCAACATGCAGATAATGAAAATGCCCCAATGAATTGTGATAAAATAATTGCTAGAGTACTAGAATCAACATATTATCTCTATGCCACTGCTAAGTTAGTCAGATGTACAGTACTGGTGGTGGGGTGAAGGGTGTACTAGAGTTCAGGAGCATGGTCAGACTTATTAACAAACCATATGTCTGTAGACATAAAACAACTGGCAAGAGAAAGGTGGAAATAGTTACATTCATGGACACATGAGGGAATATCCTGTAACAAGTAAAGGTTCAAACTCTGATGGGTAAAGCAGTATATCCTGTAACTTTGGTACATAATTTAACACACAGTGCCATCATTTTTTCAATACTAGTGTCAGTTCTCTCATTTAGAGGACCTGTGGAAATTATGGGGGAAAGAAGTACAGTTAGATACTCTTTAGCCCTAGTATACCTCTAGTAAAATGTTGTGGAGCAACAATACAGCCTGATACATAATATTTTTTATTTTATTTTAAACTTTATTAATTCCATACAGTGTGCTACACTGACATGCAATCCCTAAGCATGATGCAGCATATCTCATCAGAGGTTGACTGCTGCATTTCATACCCTATCCGTATCCCCCCAGTTTTCCTTTAGGTTCACCTTCTCCCTTTTATTCTGATTTTTCACTCTTGTATATCATTTCTTCCTCTTCTTGCTAAACTTCCAGCATCTACTATCCTCTTTTCTGACTTCCTTCATCAATCTCACAGGGGTTAGACACTGTCTGTGCAGTATTCTCAAGCTTTGATCTACTGCTTCATGTGCTTTCTGAATGTGCCTCACTTCCTAAATTTTCTTCTGCCATTATCCTGAAACTCTTTTCCAGCTTTCCTGTCATCCTTAATTCTTTTTCATTCTGTCTTCTTCAGCATTGTGCTTTCTTTCCCTTAATCCTTCATAGATCTGTTTGGTCCTTTGCCGCCCAGTCTCTTCCATTTTCTGTAGGATGCCACATTCTCTCATTTTGTCCTCCTTTCTTCTCCTCTTTGTTTTTTCTCCTGTTACCCACTCTATATTCTTTTTCCATATCTCACCATTGTTTTAAATCTTTCCTCACCATCCTAGTTTTCTGCATATCAAGTCTTACTCTTGAGATATTCACCTTATCCTCCAGATTTGTTCATTTTTGTCTTTTTCCTACCTTTCTGTACCCTATAGCTTTTGAGGCCCCCTTTACCCCTCGTCATGCTTGCCACTTCTTTTAGTGCTGTTTCATTAATTTTGTAAGCTTTTCCATGCTTCCCTGTCCTTTATTTTGCTTAACCTCCTTCTCATCTGTTTCTATCCAGTGAGTGATGTTACATATCACTGGATATGTTGAGATATGTGTGAGTCCCCAGCTCCCCTTATCATATTCATTCATTCATTCTCATTTTCTGTCTTGCTAGCTGTTTTCTGCTTGCCTTTATTGATTCAGTCCTCTAGGTCTTTTTGCATTTGTTATAGCCTTTTGTCCCTAGGGTTCTGTTTTTATGTTAAAGACTAGGTAGAGGATTATTGGTAGTATTATTATCCTTGCTGCATTAATTCCCCCAAAGAATAAGTATCCCTTACCTTTTCCTCTAGTTTTCCCCTCTAGTCCCTCTCATTGTGTGCCCATCATAGAGCCCTAGACACTTTATCTCATCTATCACCCCTTTCCTTTTTCCTAATCTTATTACCACTGACTTTTTGTTTTTGTACACACGTCATATTACTTCCATAAACTTCTCCAATGTTTCTTTTATGGTTCCCATTGCTGTAGCCACATCCTGTGATGTTAATAAGTAGTCATCTGCCTATAAGTATAAACTAAGATTTTATCTGCCCCTTTTCTTCAAGTATTTATTATTTATTTAATTTAAATGAATGGGCAGACTGTGGCCCAAAGTCCCTTTTTAGTCATGGCCTGGGCCAACAGACAATAACAGCACAGAACATTATATATATATATATACTTACTTTACATATGTAGTCATCTTAGAAGTACACATATGAGGAAATCAGAATTTTAGGAATAATATTATTGAACTGAAAAATAGCATGATTAACAGTATGTCAAAATTAGAAAGTCAAACAAATGTGCTAATATTACATGGAGTATTTTCATGTGTAAGCATCCTTATAGTTAAAATGTGTTATATAAACATTTACATTTATACTGTTCCCTGAGATGTGATTTTATTTGTCTTCCGAATATAGGGAGTTCAGTGACTGCTTGAATTATGATAGGCAGTGTTTTCCATAGAGCAGTGGCAGTTGCAAAAGGCCTTTTCTGAGGAATTTAAAGTATATGAAGGCCTTTGCAGTTGTAAACTATGTTGACATCTTAGACTGTAATGTGTAGCTCATGAGTAGAATTTATTTCAGAGGTGGACAACAACTTGTTTAAAAGCTTGAGTGTGACATTTTGCATGCTGCTTTCAGTTGAGTCAAGACCTTGTCAATCTAAAGTTGTATGTATGTGTGTGTGAAATGATAGTTGTTGGTCCAGTATTATCCTCTGATAATTTTGTTGTGTTGTATAGGGTAGGGCATTATTTTACTGGGCCTACAATGATAGAAGGGGGTATGGATTTCAACCTTTGTAGGATCCCAAAGAATATAATAGATGATTCAGAAGTATTTACAATGAGCTTATTTTTGGTAAACCAGTTCAAAAGCAGTACAAAGATTGTCTGTAGGTCCCTTAACAGCTCAGTTTTGCCTTTACAAGCAGTATTTAGTATAGGGTAATTTTTGGAAGGTGATATGGTACTGTATTAATGAATAAAGAAGAAAAAAGGCCTAATACTGAGCCTTGTGGTATATCCTTGGTTGTAACTCCTGATTCTGAGAGAGTTCTTTGAATAAACAACAAAGGTTCTGTTATGGAGAAAGCTATTAAATCAGTTAAAGTGTAGTGTTGCACTTCGTGACTTATCTTTTACCACAATCCTACATAGCACATAAAGCATGGATTAGCATTTATGCCCTATTGGCGAATGTTTTATTTCTCTTATTTACTTTATCCAATAGTTGTAAAATTCATTTTCACTGTGCTGATGCCATTTAAAAATTTGATGATTTTTAACCTCGGTGACATCAACTTAGTGAATGCGTGAAATGAGTCAAAAGGTTTTAATGGCCATATTCCGCATGGGTACAGAAATGTGTTCGTTAAAGTCTGAGGAAAAGACATTAGTCTGATGACATGGTAGGAAATTCTAAATTGATTTGGGTAGTGTTTTTAATAAAAAGCTAACAAACCTTTTTATTAAAAACATGTCCCAAATAAATAAGAAATGACTAGGGCAAGATGCATCATGACAGTTAGTGTATCGCCTGCCGCAATGCACTCTTAAAGCGTGACAGTGCAGTTTAACTATGTTATTAGAGAAGCGAACCTTATGAGGTTTTTCAAGTAGCAATTCATGATCAATTGTATCGAAAACACATTTGAGGTCTAAGTAGATAGCACCAGTAATCGGGCCTTTTTCCATACTTGAATTGATTTGGTTAGGTAGGCTTTTAGGGTATTGTAATTTGACATGAAACCACTTGCTTGTCTGGCAAAATTTCGTCTTATAGTGATGTTTTCCAGAATTTTTTTTTAATAAATTGAGTTTTTTAAACATTTAGCCAAAGGACAAGCATTTGTAATAATGCAACAGTCATTGGCTGCTTTTAGAGAGGCTATTTTGAAGTGCAGTAGTGTCATACTGTGGTTAGAACTTGGTGGTAGCTGGCTAGTGCTAAGTGTTACGCTACAAATATGTTTCAAGGAATTGTTATATTATTTATTTTATTTATTTATATTTGTTGACCGGGAGTGTCCGACTGGATGTAGGTCCATTTTCAGCGGAGGCCCAGGGAGAAAAGCTCCACAGTTAAAATAAACAGACAGTAGTTACATTGGATTACATAGCGATTAACAATTTACATAGCAATTACTTACAACATATTTTCAGATGAAGTACATCAGTAGACAACTAGAATCTTTATCTGTGAAGTACATAACAGATATTAACAAATGTTACAGTAAGAAGTTCCTGCTGTATAATAAGTACTAGGCTTATGAGCATCTGAGCTTACTATAATCAAGGTAGTTAGTGGAGTGGAAAGAAAGGTAGTGGTTGGATGGGGTGGGTGATACTAGAGTGGGAGTTGCAAGGGCATAGCCAGCATGATTTTAGGTGCGCTTTTACTAAAGTTTTGAAGTAGGTGCATGATGGTATGGAGGTTATTATAGCAATAACCCATGCCTGGGTGTGGGTAATGCTGGATTTACCCACAGTTGGCGTGGTTTGGTCCCGAGGGCAAAGCCCGAGGGACCAAACAAAGCCAACCATGGGTAAATCCAGCATTACCCACACCCAGAAGTGGGTTATTGCTATTATACAATGACATTATTTAAGAAAAGAAATAATTACTTTTCTTAAATAATGGCATTGTATAATGCCTCTTTACTGCCCTTCCGCAGCTGTCTGGTATTCGGCGGCAGTTCTGATATACTGCGCATGCCTACGCAGTACATCAGAGCTGTGGGCAAAAGCAACGGAGAACGCAAGATCTCCGTTGCTTTTTGTTCGCTATGTTAAATGGGTGTAACATAACGAGACAGCTTTAAAATAAGCAACGGAGATCTCCGTTGCTTATTGTAAAGCTGTCTCGCTATGTTAAACCCATTTAACATAGCAAAGTAGCAACGGAGATCTTGCGATCTCCGTTGCTTTTTAAAACTGTCTCGCTATGTTAAATGGGTTTAACATAGCAAGACAGCTTTAAAATGAGCAACGGATATCTCCGTTGCTTATTTAAAAGCTGTCTCGCTATGTTAAACCCATTTAATATAGCGAGACAGTTTTAAAGCAACGGAGATCGCAAGATCTCCTTTGCTTTTTACAAACTGTCGCTATGTTAAAGGAGTTTAACATAGCGAGACAGCTTTAAAAAAAGCAACGGAGATCTCCGTTGCTTTTTTTAAACCTGTCGCTATGTTAAACTCTTTAACATAGCGAGACAATGTTTATACTAACGGAAAAGTCCGGGCGACCGGACCTTTTTCCGTTAGTATATTGAGGGATTTACAATGGGCACGCTGGTTGGGCTGGCCAATCAGCGTGCACGTTTTAGGGGAGGAATTGTATAATGTGTATTAGTATGTAGTAATCTGGGATGCAGGATGTGAAAGTCTGGTTTGTAGTGATAGTAAGTGGTTTCAGACAGTGTTTGAGCAGCTGATTTGGTGACAAGTTTAAAGTCAGGTAGATAGGCAAGGATAGATTACAGAGGTATTTGTGGAGGAGGTTCTTGATTGATAAAATATTTTTGGGTGGAAGATATTGTTTTTAATGTAATTGGTAATTGTTATATTATACTGCTTGTTGTCAGAAGATTTGGGGAAGAGGGTTTTAGTACTGATTTCCTTTAATTACAGAATTTCTTAGGATGATTAACTGAGGTTGTCTGAAGTCATATTGGGTTGTCCTAATCTGATTGATGTCTGCTTTTGTTGATTTCTGAAAGTGTAAAGGTGATCCCATTTTGAGTAGTTATTAATTTCCATACAGACCATGTTTTAATTTTATCTTTTATGTGTGCTTTAATTTCATCTGTGAACCATAAGTTTAAGTTTACCTAATATTCTTATGTTTTTACACGGTAAAGCCTATCTTAAATGGGATTGAATTTACTATAAAACTGACAAGTGCTACTGCTTATTTATTTTATTTGCTGTTTATTAACCAGGGGAATGAGTTGTTCCAAAGACCCTTTTCTGTTATGACCCAGACCCACAAGACCCAGACCCACAAGGCAAGATTTCAGCTTGACAGTTACACATATAAACAGTTGTTTGAATTGTACATTTTGAATGAGTCTTGGTACATGTGCATAAATCCATATTGACAGTTGAAAACCTGAACATAATTCACATTGACATTGGTCAAACAGAAATTATTATTATGAGCAGGAAAGGAAATTGTATTTAAAAAACATATGACATATATATATATATATCTACTTCACAATGCCGAAATTTCAGAATGTTGACAACCATATGGCCAACATCCGAAATCTCGACATTGTAAGTAGACCATGTAAAAGGAAAATAAAATTTCCTTTCAATTGCTAGCAGGGGGGCTCTGCCCTCCTGCACCCCCTGTGGGGGGCTCCACTCCCCCAATAACTTTAATATACCAGCTCCGAGATTGCACTATAGTGCAGGAATGGAAATCTTTCCATTCCGCACTATAGTGAGATGCCGGTTCCGCATTGTCAGCATTCCGAATGTCGATCATATGGTGTTGGCCATGTGGTTGTCGGCATTCTGGAGTGTCAGCAATGTCAGGTAGACTTATATATATGTGTATGTGTATATATATGGACTGTATAAAGAGAGACATGATTGAGCTGTCAGAATATGTGCCACAGGAAGGTATGATTGGAGCACTGAACAGCATTTTATAGTTTCAACAGATGATGCCACAATACCAGCAGAAAATTATTGACTTTAACACTTGACTTAGCTACTGATGTCAGTCCAAAGGGGTCCAATACTTGTCAGACTGGGAGGAGGTCGGTGACAGACCATGCTGCTTTGCCAGGGATGGTCTTCATCTTTCACCTCTAGGCTTTCAGATATTGATCAAACAGTATCCACCCAGACAAACCTTTCAACATAACGAAAGCTACTCAGGATAAGGTAAAGGTGTTACTCTCAATGCTAGGAGCCTCAGCAAGAAACTGCAGTCCCTGGAAGTTGTCCTCATCCTGGGTAATGCAGACGTCTGTGCAGTTACTGAAACATGGTTTAAAGCCACGGAAGGTACTCTGGCAGTGCATGGCTATAATCCCTTTCAAACATTCTGACCACCCATTGAACATGAACGAGCAAATGGTGGAGGTGTATCTATCTACATAAAGGATAAGCACACCTTAAGGCTGGTCAAACAATATGACATGCTTGAGCTACTCCATGTCCAACTAAGCATAGGAAAAATCCATTACCATATCCTTGCTAGCTACTGGTCCCCCACCAGGAACAAGGAAACCCATACATCATGCCTAAAGTTACTAGAATCACTCACCATCCAGCCAAATACAATACTCATGGGTGATTTTAATTACCCCTCCATTAGTTGTGAGGCATACCCAACCATTAACAGATTATTAAAAGATTTCTTGACTTTGTAAATTCAAATGACCTGGAGCAGCTAGTCTGCACTCCCACTAGGGGAACAAATGTTCTACATCTGGTACTCACAAATATGGGAGAGTGCTGACCCCTCCCCCTCAAGTATGATATCCTCTCCAGTAAGATCAGATCACAAAGCAGTTTCGCTTGAAATAAAGTTAAATTAGTCCCCCCACCTTGTTGGATCTTTCAGCTTTTCCCGGTTAGGGGTTGCCACAGCGGAACTCCGTTCCGCTAATGATTGGCAGTAGATTTTTACATGCCGAGTTGCCGGCCCTGATGCACAACCTTCAACGAAAGTACGCCCATTCACGCATGTCTCCACACAGAAGACGCTCTAGCTGAGAATCGAACAGGACAACGTCTTACTGTGAGGCGACAACGCTACCGCAGCACCACCACCGCAGTCCCCCCACCTAAAACTTTAAAAACTTCTCTAAGGCAAGTTATGGGACAGCATAGCTAGTTTCCAAGCTCCCCCAAATCCAGAAAACGCAGAAACGTATGTAGAGGCATAAACAAACGCCCTGCACACCCATATAAATAACTGCATAGAAATGGCAGTACCAGACCAAAATAAACTAAGCGGAAAACTGCAAAAACACTCCACCCTGGTGGATCCCTGGTGTCAATGGGTTGTACAACAAAAGAAAGAAATTCCTGTTGAGAAGTAAGAGGGAATGTGCACAGCAGAGCAGAAAGTCCCTCATTCGTCTAAACAAATGAATCGGGGAACTACTCAAGTTGCTGAAAGCAGACTTTGAGTTAAAATAGCCTCTAAAGCTAAGGATAATCATGTCATTTTTCAGTTGTACAGAATTAGTTGTAGATGGCATCACTTTTTCTCAGCTGGAAGATACAGCAAATCTGCTTGCTGACAAATTCAGCTTAAATTTCACCTCCCCATCATCCCCAGTTCTTCCTCAAGAAATATCCTCCACCATTCCATTGCCAATTATTACCAAAAAACAGGTTGCCACTGCACTCTCTAAAGCTAAAAACACAGCTTCAATGAGGCCTGATGATATACCAGGTTGCCTCTTAAGCAGCTTAAATTGGGACTTATCAGGCCCATTAGATTTCTATTTAAACACATCCTCTTGATTGGTTTTGTCCTGATAGAGAGGCAGAGGACAGCAACAGTCATTCCTCTCCATTAAAGGTGGATCGACTTCATAATGTTGACTTACCATTTCATCGACTTTCATAACAGTGAGACCACATTGTTGACTGTTTAAAATCACGAACTCCCAGAACATCGTATTTTTTCTGCAGGTAAGTAACCACTTGGCCACCAACAATGAAATTAGAAACCTAAGCAAGTTGAACCAACCCAAGTGGGGGGTTTGCCTCCCACACCCCACCTAAATAAATATACCAACTCTAAGATCACACTACGGTGGAGAAAAGGGCAAGGTTCACCATGGTGGACAATTGGTTACTTTCCCGGAGAGAAAATAAGATGTTCCAGGAGTCCATGACTGTAAACATTCGACAGTGTGGTTTCGTCATTGTGAAAGACAAAATGGTAAGTTGACATTATGAAGGAGATCCTTAAAGGGGGAATCATCTACTGATCCGGGAAATTACAGACCCAAACATTTGACTAGTCTTATATGTAAAGCCATGGAAAGAAAAATCATTGTTTTGATAAATGACATAGAAAATCTCAAAACACTGGATCCAACCCAATTCAGCTTTGTCAAAGCAGGTCATGTCTACTGAATCTGGTGGATTTCTTTGAGAAAGTCACTAAGGCCATGGATGAGGGTAAAACAGTACATACTACCTACCTCGACCTGTACAAGGCATTTGTCAGAATTCCCCACTCAGGTATTATAAGTAAACTCACAAAACTGGGCATAAATCTGTACATCACCAGATGGATAGCCAGTTGGCTCACAAACAAGACAAATGTGGTTAAAAATGGGTGAATCCAGATCCAGCAAGACACCAGTTACTAGTGATGTGCCACAAGGCTCAGAGCTGGGACCACTGCTGTTTGGAATATACTTCCCTGATGTCAAAGCTAATGTGGAAGGCCCCTGGATGACAAAGCTTGCCGACGACTGCAAACTGGAAGCAGTCAATGAATCACCCAGTGATGTAAATATCCTTCAGGAGGGTCTAGATCAGACAAATGATCAGTGCCAGAACCATGGCCTGAAACTAAATGCGAAAAAATGCATTATCATATCCTTTGGGAAGTCAAATCCCCCTTCAAATTACATTAATAGCACACCCCTCAGAAGCAAGAGATCTAGGTACACAGAAGGATAGTAGCCTAAACTTTTGACTGACATGTGTCCACAGTGGTGAGGAAGTCCTTTTATGTGGCATAACTTATAAGTAAAGGTATGGCATCCAGATCCAAAGAAATTATAGTCCCGTTGTTCTCAGCCCTCATTGGACAAATAATTGAGTACAATGCACCATTTGGCATGCACTTGACTAGGCACTTACAGCAGCTGGGCCAATCTCGGAGGTTTCTCACAAAGAAAATACAGGGTGTAAACAACATGAGCTATGCTGATAGACTAAATGACCTATCTCTTTACTCTGTCTCCTACTGACTATTAAGGGGTGACCTATGCCTGACCTACAAGGCACTCACAAATCCAGCCCTGATGGAGCTGCTACATATCCACAAGTCAAACAGCATGTGGATCACCTGATCTAGGGTTCTAAACTTAGTCAGCGTCTCAAACAAAACATGCCGGAGAGACAGGTATGTGTCTCAGGGATTGCCCCTTTTTTGGAACAGGCTTCCTTTTCTCATTAAGCAGAGCCCTTCCCTGGCCTTCTTCAAATGCGGTTTGGATAGATGGAATGGGATTTGCAAATTCACACCTGGGGTAGTGCTTATGTTGCTTATGGACAGGGGTAATCTGTAAGATAATCAGTGCACAGGCACTAATCCATACAATCTTCTTTCCCCAGGGTCATATATTGGGTAAAATCGCATAATAATGGCTAGGTTTGTAAGGGCCCTTAAGCCATTAGCCTGGTAATCTGCTATGGATCTATGAAGATGCACTGAAGTAGTAAATAAGTATCCAAGTCCCTGTCAGAACAGAAAATATGCACCATAATAATACATAAGAAATCTGAAAGAAACATACAAGTTCCTGACTAAAGTAAATTAATATCAGTATCTCAGTTTCTGATAAACAGTCATGGCAGAATAATCTGTCATGTAGATTTGCACCTGTTGATCACAGTATGTGAAAGATAAAGTACTAGGATTTAGTTACATTCCTTTACTT
This sequence comes from Protopterus annectens, assembly GCF_019279795.1. Lineage (NCBI taxonomy): Eukaryota > Metazoa > Chordata > Ceratodontiformes > Protopteridae > Protopterus > Protopterus annectens. Next base: position 1,243,639,143 of record NC_056728.1, on the reverse strand, counting down.
AAAGAAGGTTTTTGCACAGAGGGGACTTTCTTTATGCTTACATTACTGTTTATCATGCTGATCAATGCTGCAGTAGCCTTAGCTGTATGAGTTGTATCCTGCCAAGGGTATAACATCTGGTCAGCTTCTAAAGCTTCAGGGCACCTTCTGAGCAGCCAAACCCTCAGACAGCTTGAGCTGAGCTGACTTAAAGACAAGTAAGGGCATGTTAAGATTGTCAGTATTAATGGCTGTGTTTATTGTGATGGTTTACTAACAATACAGAACTGACTTTGACATAAGCTTTGCAAAGGCCTTGACTGATATCTGACCATCATACTGACATTTTGTGAGAACTTGATGATCTTTGTTTATTTGATTTAGCAGTTCAGCATGTTGTGATGGGGCTACTGTAGTTCTGTCCTGATTAACAATAAGCTGTTATGCAGGGATCGGTACTGATCCCTGAAGGAACTATTCACCGAAGCACAAACAGCCCAATAAGCTGTTATGCAGGGATCGGTACTGATCCCTGAAGGAACTATTCACTGAAGCACAAACAGCCGGGCATAGTTCCGTGAAAGTGCTTTTTACCGAAAAAGCACTTTCGCAGAAGTATGACTGCAGCTAGAGGGAGTCGTGGGGGAATGATTGTTGCGGAGATCGTACTATGGTGCAGATAAGGGAATATTCCCTTTTCCTCACTGTAGTGCGATCTTGGAGTGAGAATATTAAAGTAGGGGGGTGCCCCCCACATGGGGATGCAGGGAGGCTTGCCCCCTGCATAAAAGTAGATTTATTGTTTTTTTTAACGCACTTTAACGAAAGTGCTTTTTTTGGTGAAAGCGCTTTTGTTAAAGTGTGTTCGGTGATTGTGGATTCGGACTATTGAACTTTTCTTCAATAGTCCTAGATCCATTATGCACTGGTAATTGCACTCTTGGCTATTTAGTATTTTTGCATGAGATGTCTTGTCTGTGTCCAACAACTTGGCCATCTATCTTGGACATATTGGATACCTGTCCGTAACTCACTGCCATTCTTGGTAGCTTGCTGTAGCTTTTCACATCTCTTCGTAGTCAGAGGTCTAGTTATCATTATGTTGTGCACATAGGTGACAACATCTTCCTTGTTATCTAATAAGAATTGGCTACGTAAATGATTTGTGGTTACCATATGTGCTACAACTTGTTGTTTTACAAGACATGCATTGCTCTGGCATTGAACTGTCACAGTCTCTTTAACAGCGTTTGGCAGCTAGGTGGCAGTTTGCCCAGATTTTGGGACTTAATTAATAAGCAGAACCAGTGGTTTCTGGTAGGTCTGTCACTTGCCCACACACATGCAAAGCACTCTTTCTGTATTAGCAAATGTCACTCTTCAACATTGGTTGGCATTCTGGAGTAATAGACACAGGATTTAACACCTACTCATCCATTTGGAGTAACGCTGCACCTAAGATGTCAAGTTACCAGCATCTTTACCCACAGTTGCAGGCTTGGTAACATCATAACATGCTGCTGAAGCTATTAATAGGATTTCCTTTACTCTGCTTAAAGCTTGGGATTGAGCATTTCCCCATGACCAGAGAACATCTTTCTTCAGTAGGTTGTTTATAGATGTGGCGTAGTTGACAGATTTTGTACAAATATGCTCAAGAAATTAATCATGCCTGTGGCTTGTCTTAACTTTTTTACACAAGATGGATTTTGTAATTCAGCTATTGCTGTTAACGTGCATACATCTAATCTCATTTCACTAGCATTTATTCTGTGACCAAAATCCTAAAGCTGTCTTTCCAAAACAGCATTTGTCTTGGTTTAACTGTAACCCAGAATTTCTAAATGTTTGGAGCATTGCATTTACCTGAAATCATCCTAGTCTTTATCTGGAACAAATATCAAGAAGTATTTGTGTATTTATTCATTCATTTATTTTCTGTTTGATAACCGGGTAGGTGGGCTGTTCCAAAGACCGTTTTCAGCCATAAGCCAGGCACAGAAATGCATGTTGTATAGAAATTAGCAAACATTTCAAGCAACATATACTGATGAAGTAATGCAGTACAATGTCAGTTTATTATCCTTAACAATAACATCATGCCCATTGAGCAAGACAGTAATTTTATTGTGAAAGATTATGGTGTTTTTTACTTCACAGCAGTCTCTTGATGCAGAACCTTCTCGCTGGAGTAAGCTTGTTGTTAGCTTTCTTCTTCTATGGGGTATTTTCCAGGACTCACTAGAAGCATCTAATGTTGAAAACACTTTATCATTGACTAGTTTAGGCATTATGTCTTCTATTGTAGGTAGAGTTAAGCTTACTGACACAACTGCACCATTAAACATTTTTAAATTAACGCATATTTGTACACGGCAGTTTGCCTTACTACTGCAGCCACTGGCACACACCCAGTCGGTTCAGTTACACTTTTTATTATGTCAAGGCTTTGTATTCTTTTGAGTTCTTTCTTCTTTGGACAGCGCAGGAAATAACACTCTCTTGGCTCTGGTCAAATTACATGGAACAGCTTTTAGTTTTAATGTAATCTTTAATGGTTCGGAGTTAAGCAGACCAGTTTTACCAAACGCATCCACATTGATTAAATTTACTGTGGGAGTTGATCTTAATTTTATGTGTCACTGCTCCACTGAGCAGATTACGTACCAATAACTCAGGCGTTTCCACTCAGACATGGCTAGAAATTTACCAGCTCACTTGAGTTTGTCTGTAGAGCTACACGTTTCAGTATCTGCTTTATGTAACTGTGGATGCTTGTAGAAGTTTTGGAACCACATGATATCACATTAACATTGACTTGTATGAATCATGAAGCTCGCTTGAGTTGCATGAATGTGAAGTTTCTCTTGCCGGTCCGCTTCAGAATCAGACAGAGTAGATAGTGAAACTAAGAAAATACGTTACAGACTTTATTTTCAGTTTTATTCTCAAAATCAGCTTCTTTAATCAACTTGCCTTACCAACAACTTCAGAATGGTCCAGCATTTTACATCTCTTACATTTGCTCTTACTCATGATAACTGTTACAACTCATGCTTTTGCCAAGCTTACTTTCACTTTGCTTCTTATGCATTTGATTGCTTTGGCCAGTATTATGTCTTTTTTCAGCTTGCCACTTTTTCTGCCTTTTATATCAAACACATAATTTGCCATATTTAGCCAACAATTTTCTTCTTTACTAATTACACTTCTCTGAGAATTCGTATAACCTTTTCTTTTCTATTTTTTTAAATCTCTTTATTAAGGTTTAACAATAACATCAAGTAAACTACATACAATAAATAAAAAGATGAAACAACTATATACAAATGTACTCTTTGCCCATTCAAAGATAAACAAAGACAACGTTAAGATAAGATGTGATCAAACAACGTCTTCCAATATTCCATAAAGTAAGAGTGGAGTTTCAAGTGCTAAATTAGGTGTTTGTGAGCTAATAAGTGTTTGATAAGCATTTAAATCCATCCCATGAAAGTAAAGACCTGTCTTTCCAATTGAGTTAATATAATATTTTTTTAAAATGAAAAGAGAAATTAAAATATGAAATTGTAATTTAGACATCCCGGGGGTGTGTGTGTGTGTAGTAGAGTGAATTTCCAAGACAGGATAGACTTCTCGTAACCCATTTTTTCCAGTTGAACTCTTAAGGAGCACCAAAGTTTGTAGGTACATTTATAGCTACAAAAGATGTGAATAAGGTTGGCTTTTTGATTAGGACAGTATGGGCATAAAGGGGAGGTATTGAGATAGATTTTATTTATGGGCATAAAGGGGAGGTATTGACAGAGATTTTATTTAAGATACATGGAGTAAGATAAGCATTATTTAATAACATGAGTTGAGTATTTTTAACTTTTTTTAAAGGGGATGAATCATGTGGATAACTGAATAGATTGGGAAATTTGTTTTATGGCCTTTTCTAAAGTTAGATTCACTTCAAATTATAACCTTTGAGTCTTTTCTACATTAGCCAGGTAAATAACAATTCTGTAATAAAATACCACCAAGACCACCAATCCAAGAAGTAAGCAAATTTAATTAAACACTTAGCACCTCGGCTTGCACAGCCTTCCAAGAGTAAAAACACTACAAAACATTCTTTACTTAACTGCATAACAGTTCTGTCTCCGATTTGTTGATGTTTCTTTTCGATAAACCCACAATGTACAGCCAGTTTATACAGACACCTTCACCAAATTCAACTTTGGGTTATACAGATCTGTGGGAGTATGCCCTTTCTTGTGTTATATTTCCTTTTGGCACAAAATATTAATTGTGCTTACTTATCATTGCCTCATATGTAACAGTCTGCCCACCTGGGGATGAAAAGGAATATAACAAAGTCTTTACCTGGATATCTTCTGAGTCTTTATTTTACTTGAACACTACCCCAAGTGTGTGTGAACTTTTGCTTACAGGCAGGCCAGCTAAATAGTGTTGAGAATTCAAATATTTCAGGTGAGTTAAATATTGTAATTTTTGACAAAAATGTTTTCTAGGGTGATTGCCATACAATAGGTAACAATACGAATTTGTGAGGTAAAACTATCTGTTTATGGTAAAACAGCTTTATCTGAGATTGGCAGAAACTGCGTGGCTTGCTGGCCTGGTTTTCTGACAATAATCGTATTGCCATTTCTATATTTTAAGAAGATCCCAGTTCTGATACCATGTTCTGATGCACACCTATGGTTACCCAGTATGGTTGATCTTTAGTGACATTAATGTCAGGTAACTTATTCTGTACAAAATGACAGTTCAGTAAAAATTATTTTAACAGTTTGGTCATCTTCAGCGCACTGTCATTATATGAGCTTCATGAGAAACACCCATTCTTAAAACTGCAGTGCTATACAATAGTCTTAAAGTGGCAGTGGCTATAATCCATATTCACAGTATATACGGACTCAAAACAGCTCACATCATGCCATTGTACAGAGATGTTTCTTTCAGTTACTTGGTAGCTAATGCTGTCTGTGGAAACTCTTTCAATATCCTCTAACGTATGTTTTGTAGTTAAGCACTGCATTGACTGAAATTGCCCAGTCATATACTTCCTAATCATAATGTTTTTTTTTAATGCAGGGTGGTTACTTTATTCTCAACTTTATCTTTACATTATGGAAATCTCCAGATAAAAAGTCATTTTAGAGTTTTCTGTATGCATATAACCTATGAATTCTCTGAATTATATAGAAAAGGACTCCTGTTCTAGTCTTCTACTATAAAATTTGAAAAACAATGATGTTATATGTAGTGCCGTTGTGTAAGAGTGTACTGGATAGCTTGACTGTCTTGTAAAAAGCCTAGTTTGCAGCATAACTGTTCTTGCATCTGAGTCCTTTATAGGTAAGGTCAGTAAACTCCTGATTTGATCAATTTGTACATGCATGTCAGATGAAGGTATGCATATGCTAAATTATGACTAGATGTCAAATAGCATGGTCACTCAGATTGGGGCAGTATGGGAGGAATAGGTGCCACCTTCCCAAGTTACCATTAATTTACCAGTGAAAGATGGAATGAGAGTCAAAGATAATGCCAGAGAGGTACTAATTTGCCGAAAAATCTACCACCTAGTGGGCTAGGATGGAATCTGGAAAACAAGAAGCTGCTAGAAAGCTGTAAGTATGAAGCTGGAACACCCAGAGAACCACTAGACACTGGTTGAAATGCCCTGAGAGATAAGGAGAGGATGCAACTCTGTAGTCGAGAGATAAGTGGGGAATTCCAAGAAGCTGGATGAGGTACCAGCTACTGGAATATCAGGGAGAGGGTATAAGCCTGGCCTCAGTCTTAACTTTATTATCATTTAAGTCATGAGCAGTTTCAGTGCTATTATTTAGAAACATTTTTGATCCATGTGACAGACTCTTTTTGCAATGAGGACAGTGCAATGTGTGAAGGAGTGTTCAATCACTGTGCTGCAGTGTTTTGATGTGTTGCGAATTTGGATACAATTTTGTGGAACAAATATTTGGAGAATAATCCACATACCAATTTATCTGTAGAGGTCTGATTTGGAAGTGTTCACTGGTTTACACCTCTGGATGTTTAAACAAACCCAGTAATAGGCTTCTGCTGCAAGTCTTTTTTATTTTTTTTTTGTCCAGAATTCTTTTCCTAATCTTAGAATTTTCTGCATTCAATGTGTATCCAGTGTGTATCCAAAATTAACGTCTGGCCTTTACCATAAAGTAAAGCTACAGTAGGTATATCCTATTCCTCCACCTGATGTAGGAAACATTTTAATAGAGCCTTCTAAGCTGGTCCTGTGGTTTCTAAATCACTTGTATAATGACCCCCCCGCCGGTACTGAAGTCAAACACTCTTCTGCTATTCTAGTAGACCAGCTACTGTGTCTCTTCATATTTATATATAGTGTATATGGCATATGTAGCATGGTGATTACACTCCAATATCCAGAAAAAGACCACTTGTATAATGACCCCCCCCCTCGGTACTGAAGTCAAACACTCTTCTGCTATTCTAGAAGACCAGCTACTGTGTCTCTTCATATTTATATATAGTGTATGTAGCATGGTGATTACACTCCAATATCCAGAAAAAGACCAATCAGTTAAGTGCTTCTATACAAGTGTATATATGTGAGACCTGATTTTAACAATTGTTAAGGATCCTCTGCTTCACTTGTTAAAATAGGGTATTGTGCTAGACAGTTAAATCTACCATTGCTGACCAGCAAATGACAGAGGCAGAATTAAAATCAGATTTATGTTTGCCTGTCATGTGTACTGATAATGTGTCCCTAAAGTGTTGTCACATAAGAGAATGTCTTGTCTTTCTAACAGTACTTGCTAAGTGCTTTATGGCTTTAAAAGCCAGCAAAACACTTGGCATTTTTTTTCCTGTAACTAGTAGCACATGGAGAAAATAAATCTCCATGCACTACAAAGAATTCTGATCGAGTCTCTGATAATAACTGTTTATCATGTTTATGTGTTTATATGTGGGTGCCGAAATTCATCTCGCAAGCTTTGCTATCCAGGTGACTTTCTTGGCATCCATTTCTCGGACACATAATAAGCTGGACATGATTGGCGACCTACTCACAATCCTCTATATTATATGATCAGCCTTTCAGAGTAAAATACATTATGATGTACATGTAGCACAGCCATATTTCTGCAACCAGCAGGTCAGTGTGTGCAAAATAAGTGTCCATCATAACTCAGTTTTGTGTGTGTGTGTGTGTGTGTGTTATTTATATGAATGTGTGTGCTGACTGAAGCTCTGTACATGTATGCATACACAAACCTCTTTTCACTAACATTTCTTAAAATAGCAGTCTTTACTGCTACGTATTATCAGTGAGGTGACTGTGATACCCTGAATGCTTTCAGTGATGACACTGTTTTTCTTCTGATGTTATTCCAAGTTTTATAGTTATGTGTTAATGTTCATTACAGCTGGTGTAACAAGAGAGAGTACAGACGGAAAGGTTGGTTCGTAGTGAAGGTTTTCCATTTACTATAAACAGTAACGTGTTTATATTATTGCTCCAGAAAGTTATTTCATAGAAACAGCACCAAGTCTCTTGTTAATTTTTACAGTTTGAAGATTTCTCGTTTACATGTCACGTTTGTGGCAGTTACACTATTTATTCTAACATCTGTAGTATTAATGTGTCGCAATTAGGGCAACAGCAGAAAGATACAGTGATCTTGGCAGTTTTGTGTGCAGCCATACCATAGCAAATGTCACAAGCAAAAGTGCAAACCACAGCATTTTCAAACCAGGATGTTTCAGTAGAGGTTATGTGCTGAATTAATTCATTTGGGTCTGATGCTTTGTGGTATAGCTTATCTTGCTACAGGATTGTTTACATCTACTTATTTATTCCATTAACTAAGTAATTTCATCTGGACAAAACCCATTTTCAGTGGAGGACCAGCCCAGGGCAAAAATCTCCAGCAAACGAGAAAAATATGCAGAGATATATTCCAGCTAAAATAAAAAAAATCTACAGCATACAAAAAAAAAAGAAACATAAGTGAATTGCAGGTAGTGTACAAAATTAAATCTCCATCATATAATAGGATTGTACCAAAATCATCTCAAATTGTAGGAAAAAATCCCCACCCAACAATGACAGCATACAGAGATATAACAGACAGTTGTTGTTGTGTCTTTCGGCTTATCCCGGTTAGGGGTCGCCACAGCGGAACTCCGGTCCGCTAATGTTTGGTAGTGGATTTTTACGTGCTGAGTTACCAGCCCTGATGCACCACCTTCAACGAAGGTATGCCCATTCACGCATGCCTCCACACAGAAGATGCTCTAGCTAAGAATCGAACGGGACAACGTCTTGCTGTGAGGCATGTAAGTAAATCTCCAGCATGCAACAAAAACATTCAGAAGTGCATTTCAAGTTATATTTGAAAATAAATCTTAACATTATAATGTAATATGTACGTTAACAAGAACTGAGCACACATTTTACTATGTACAGTGAACTTTCTTTAATGACCATGATAAATGACTACTACAGGCCCAGAAAACAGCAAGCAGAAGAGGCTTTCACCTAAAAATCTTTACATCAATTTGCTGAGTTTTACTGGTTAGGAACGCAACCTGATGAAAAAATTAAAAGTAAATTCCCCCTATTTTGGAGGACAAGCTTCCAACACCCCTGTACCTATATGTATACCAACTTCATGGTCGTACTAACATGAAGAAAAGAGAAACTGATACGAAAAGGGAGATCAGTGGAGGTGCACAGTCAAGAAACAAGTGATTTCCCATAGAAAACAGCAGTTTGGGGGTTGAACTGGGCAGGCTGAATTGGATTTAAGCCCTACAAAGGTGGTGGGAAGCCCAGAAGAGGAGCCACCCAGAAGTAGAGGAATCATGTTGCTAGTTTGACTGAAAGAAGGAAGAGAAGGAAGGAAGGGCAAGAACAAAAAAAAGTGAGGAAAAGAGCAAAGGCAAAATATAAAAACATATGCTATTTGTATGTTTGTTAATCACCAGCATGTTGTCCTGATGTGTATATATGCCATATGTATGTATGTTCTACTTCATTTTACTCTCATGTAAAGTATTGTAATGTGGAGCGTTTCTCCCCGTCCTCCACTGAAAATGGACCTGTGCCCAGTCGGATTTTCCCAGTAAACAAATGTAAAATAAATAAGTAAATGTAAAGGAAAGGTAAGCTATGAATTTTGTAACGGCAAAGGTAAATTTCCATTTCAAAATGAAATTACATTTACTGGGTGATTGTGGCATGATTTACTAGGAGAATGTAACAGGAATTTTTCCATAAATTTGCTATAACCTGAGAAAATGCTGATTCGCCATATTTATTTCTGGTTGCTTGTAGATTTAGAAGTTTGGAGTAAGGTAATATTAAAAACTGTGAGAAGCAGTACCAGTCTTAAGATTTTGTTTAGACTCGGGCACATTAGAACTCAAGGAAATTTGTTGCTAAGCTGTATGCATATCATGGTAAGACAGTGCTGGAATTCTAGTCATTGCAATGAATGTATTTCTTTACCCTGACAGGATGTAGAGGGGACACCACCAGCAAAATCACTTGTTTTATTGTAGACCTGCTCCGATCTGTCAATGGTAGGAACATGAGATTTGTGCAAAAGGGTTTTTAAGAAGAACATCATGACTCTGAATAACTTTTCAGTCCATGCTAGGAAATGTGCATCACAGTAACGCTTTGTGTACCTTTGGTGGGCTGTAGAGACTTCTGAAAGTCATACAATAGTTCCTTATCTATGATGAGACATAAGATCTCATTGTAGTTGGCCAGGGAGTGTCAGCCCCATCACGTGATACGATTTTGAAAGCTATATCTGTGTTATCTCTCATCAATATTAGGAGTGGATATACTTGAGCCAGAATGCATTCAGTTTGTTTTACTAACATTTGAACAGAGACTTTTAAGAGCTTAAACAGTCTTGGATATCATCAAAGCTGTTTTCTAGGAAATGTTTTAACTGCCGTACATTTAACACAATCATCAGTATGCTGGACTGATATGCCTTCACAAGTGCTCTTTCATAAGGATAACATAAAATGTTGAAAATGGGGGCTGTACTCTGCACCCCAAGGAACACCAAGAGGAATGATCATAGTTCAGGATATAGAATTCTAGCTCCAGTGATGTGTCCTGTATCCTAGAAAGCCTGAGAACCACTACTGTTTATTTTGTTTTATTCTGTATTTGTAGGCCTGGAAGGTCTTGCTGGGATGGTGTCATTTTCAATTGATTCCTCAATAAAAAAGCTCTAGTACAATGTAAGATATATCATGGATTAGAGTAATAGGTAAGCCACTGTATACAGTGATTACATATAATAATAAATGTTCTTACAAGTTAAGTCATGTTACCTTGGTGACACCTCCAGGAGTCTATCATTGCCCATTTATATTTACAGTCATAATTGTAAATCCATGTTGTCTATACACTACTAAAAGTTAACAGGTAACAGCTTACATGATGGGCCAACAGTTGCCAGTGTTGCATGAACTTTACCTAGTATACATACCTCTTAAATTGCAGACATTGAAATTGGGAACAAGGAAGGGCCCTTTAAAAAATAGGAACATCCAGCTGAAAATCTGAAGATCTAATTAGCATAGAATTTGAATACCAAATGGTACATAATTCCAGCAGGAGTGTGGGATACTACTCAGAAATTGAAGGAAAAATAAAAATGATCAAATAGACAGTGTAAAATCAGTAGACTTTAATGAACTGACTTTAATGAACTGTATCACAAAATTCTACCAGACGAGATCATTTATTTTTGCATTAGAAAAAGGGAGTTATATGATTTGTATCCTATTTCTATAAATGATTGTTGCCACTAGTATGTTGGTTGTGTAGAGTGGTTTTCTCTGTAATGGGCAGCTTCATAAATCATATGTGATGAGGGTGATTCAAAAAATTTTGTGAAGGGGTAAATCAAGCCTGAAAATTGGGACATGCTTCCAAAAATAGGGACAGCATAAATTATTTATGAAAATAGGAACATTCTTCCAAAATAGGGACAGTTGAGTGGTCTGCTAGTACAGCTTGAGATATTAAGTGATGTAGCCACCATTCAGAGTGAATAGATTTGCCTGGCCTCATAAGGAAGCCCACAGATGGATGAAAACAAATGTTGCTGAGAGTATGGCAGTGTTCAGAAAGAAACATAACATGATTGCACTGTGGTAAATAGTACAGAGAAAACAGAGTGATGTGACCTTCTGTAGATTCGTCATGCCAAGTGTCAGTGTAGCATAGACATACATGTGATATTTCTACATAATGAGGTTGTTCAGCCATAAAAATGGCTGTTATCATGAAAGGGAATGATCAGTGCTATGTATGATCATGTGACACTGGGATATAGGCACTCAGGTTCACACGTGCATCGAAGTACCTTATGTCTGGAACATGGTCACAGAAAGAGACACATTGGCATGATGGTTAAGGTCTTCATCTCCCATGCGGAAGGGGCAAGGTTCGATCCTGACCTCCAGTCAATGCCTGTTTGGAGTTTGCATGCTCTTCCTGTGTCTCTGTGGGGTTTCTCCCACCTCCAAAAAACATGCTGAGTGTTTCCACCTCAAACTCCTCAATGAATGGAGCTGTGGAGCAGCGGCACAGATTCTACATGGTGCCCTATAAGGGTAAGAGTTGTACAGAATTTACTGTGGTGCATAGTATCCTCAAGATAGGACATCAACAATCACAGACTGTGCAATCGCAGACTGTGTGCAGTGGCAGGGCTTGCCACTTGACAGTGTAAAAAAATGGCTGTAGGTGATTTGGTCATATTGACTAATGTCACCAAAAATGGGCACGGGTGTTACCGTTGATAAGTGGGTTGAGGACCCAGCCTACTCTGACCTATGCTAGGGACTCATGCTATCAGTCAGAGGGGTGTATGTGGCCCTATTGGTCAGTGTATGTCATAAAGCCCAGCACCCTGGTCAGTAAGCTACTGGCCGGCTGGTGTCTAGTTGCCCAGCCTGGGGTTACCTGGGAAAGCTGTGTTGAGTGAAAGCTGGAAGTAAAACCAATCAACCTACCAAACATGAACTAAGAAATGCTACATGTGTGACACTTACTGGATGCAGCTTGGAAGTAGATGACATGATGATATGGAGGAGGCTGGACATCCCATGCATCCAAGAGACAAGATGGAAGGGCAGTGCAACAAAGCCACTTGGCTTGGGATCCAGTGTCTCTTACTCAAGAGGAGTGGCTACAGATGGTGTGGGAATTGTGGTGAGAGAGAGGCTTCAGAAGGCATTGAGGGATATCGTCAGAATTATTGACAGACTCATGGCAATCAGACTCCAGGCTAATGATAGGGCAATATTCATAATTCAGCCTATGCACCACAACAGGGTTTTGATAGTGAGGAAAAGAGTACATTCAGACAGCAGTTGTCCTACTAGATAAAGCAGGACATGATAAATTGGTGTTGATAATGGGTGACTTGAATGCACATGTTGGGACAGATAGAATAAGGTCCACATGGGTGGGAAAACAGGAATGAAAAAGGAAAGGCTATTCTAGACTTCAGTTTGGCAAATGGCTTGATAGTAGCTGTGATGACCCACCACTGGACTTGTAATCAAGCAGCCTCAATCCTCACCACTGGAAATAGTGGGGGCCGTACACTGGGAGGATAACAGGTACACACACAGTATTTTGAGATGCAGCTCTCTGCATTAAGTGCAATTTCCCTTAAGTGCACACAGAGACCACAGTCAGTCCGAGGCTGGTTTCTCACTCTTCCTCCAAATCCCCAGTAAGACTCCCTAATGGCACAGCTATAGAGTTGAGATCTCAGCTGAGTGGCCAAGCCAAGACCTAGAGCACCCTTTCTGTCCAACCAGTGCTGCGTGTCCCTGCCCACGTAGCTGACATACACTCTTTGAGGTTTGATTTACACACACACAAACGCATACCTGGGAAAGGCTGGCACAGGTTTGTTAGCTATGCTCCATTTTGTCCAGACTATAACGTAGTTATCACTGCCACCAGCCAAGTCCTTATCAGCTACTTTAAGGCCCTTAACAAAGCTAGACCAATCTTACTGTGCAAGGTAATACAGATGGTAGTTTGACCAAGAGCAAGGCTATTAGGAGTGGCCCACACAGTGTCATCAAAGAAATATGGAAGTAATCCCAAAACTTAAATATCGATAGACAGATCAGCTACAATGAAAGGTTTAAATATATTTAATAATAAATAATAAAAGGACAATAATACAAGAACAAGAAAATACTCCATATATATTCACAGTGGCATCAGAGTTCAAAATCACAGGAAATATTTAACATTGCAGGACAGTCTCAAATATAGAAAAATATCTAAACTAAGCTTTGCTATATTCCTGACTGTATCCAAGAGAATTATACTGTTCCGTAGTAACTTACTTCATCAGAGCAAGGTAGATGTGGTAAATGGTTTTGTCAGGTCCAAGACAGAATACAGAATGCACTGTTTCTCTAAAAGACTCCTCAAATTAATAGCTCAAATATTACTGCTGGGATAGCTTGCAGAATTACATCATTTTTTTGTCATCTGACTCTATCCTAGGTAAAACCCCCACTGCTGGAAGCTTGACAGTATTTAGCATCTACCTGCGAAAATACATAGATCTCAGATCTTTGGCAGATGCTGGAAGTCATAAAACAATTGCATTCCTTCATACTTTCAGAGGTAGTAATTAGTTCACTCTGAAGACAATACAGAAAGCTTCTCAGCACAGACTCTGTCTCTTGTTGCACTGAAAACTGAAATATACCATCTTTTGTTGCATAGCCATAAAGTAATGTAATTTCAGCTATTTTTCTGAAGTTAACCTCCTGTATTCCAGTTTCTACTGTTAAAATATATAAATTGAAATGGTTACAATAGTGCATGTACATTTCTGTTTTCTTCCAGTTGGCCCACTGTGGTTACATTTTAAGCACAAGCACTTTATAAATTACCCTTTTAACACACGTCTGTACAAACCTAGTTTGATTATAAACATGATATACAGTTCTAATACAGCTTGTCTCAACTCTCTCTTTGTAACCCATCTCAGTTCCCCTTCCACAGGAAGAATGTTATCCTCTGACAGTCGTACCTCACTGTCAGCCTGGGTACTACCACTCACCTCTGCTCTTGCAGTCACTCTGTCTAAGGGAACATCAGTACCCACCAGCAGCTGTGGCTCATCCTCAGTTTCACTGCTACAGGGTAGCTTCCTCCCTGAAGTAACCACCTCACCAGTCCTGGCTTCACGTATGTGGTCTGTCTTGGTCCCCCACAGGCTACTAGACCCACATGCCTGTTTCAAAGCCTGATTACGTGTCACTGCATGCACACAAGGTACTGCATTATCAAAATCAATCCCTGTCAGGACATCTGCAAGGATATCCTCAAGCACACCTACTTGCTTGCTTCCTTTTCCACCCTTGCAGTAAAGGTGAACCCTAGCCAAAGGTGTTTGGAATGGGGTCCCTCCTAAAGTTCTGACTGGAGTAGACTGCCCAAGCAAGTAATGCTCCTCTTTAACCATTGCAGGCTTGACAGTGGTTGGATCAGAGGCTGTGTCTCTCTTAGCAGTGGCCTATTTTCCATCTACTAGGATATAACCTCTTGTTGTAGTTTGGTACCCCTGTTGTCTCCAGACAACTTACTGCTGGCATTATGCCATTCCAGCTTGCTGGCTCCCCCAGCTTTGGGTCCCCACCTTGTCTCTGTGGACATCTATATGCTACATGGCCCCACTGGTTGCATGTAAAACATTTAACCTTTAATCCTGGCTATGTACCTGAATTAGTTGCTTTCTCTGTTACTGGCAGACTCTGTTGGGGTGTTTTAGGCTGTCCACCATGAGTTCCCTTAGACCCATGTTCAGCACTGTGTATCCCTTTCCTGTCCAGTGATGCCCTGCTTGCTACGTATAGGTTTCTTTTTTTCCCCAACTCATCTGCGGTCTTGCATTCCCTATCTGCCAACCAGATTCTCCTGTCCTCATGCAAAATGCCAAGGGCTTGTTCCCTCACCAAAAGGTCTGACAGCTCTTTGGAAGTGGTGACCTGACACCCACTCAGCAACCTATGAAAATAAGTGATTAAGTCTGCAACATAATTACACACACTTTCATCTGCCTTGTGTCTATGCTCATGAAATGTTTTTCTATAAACTTCAGGTGTTAACTTAAAACACTGTAATAAACAATTTCTAACTGTATTGTAATTTAAGCAATCAGCATAAGACAATTTAGAAACAGCAGTTACAGCTTTACCATGGAGTAAGGGGGTCCGGATCCCTACCCAGAGCACTTGGTCAACATTATACTGTTTACAAACTCTTTCAAACATATGAATAAAACTATGAAGATTATCACCCTCTGTAAAGTGTGGAAGAAATTTACTGACCTTTATTGCTTCTGGGGTACGGTTACTCCCTTCCAAATTACCTCCATGACCCAGGTAAAGAGTCAGCATTTCCTTTTCATGTTGCCTCTGCTTCTTATTTTCTTTGTCTTTCAAGCACCACAGTCTCTTGTTGATTCTGTTTCCAAACATTTGCCCCCAGTTTAAGTCTCTTTAACTCTAGATGGATTCTTAAGTCCTCTGAGGCAAAGTTGAACTGTCCATTTTCTGAGAGTTGTACATCCCCAGGGCCAGTCTGGCTGTCTTTCTGGTTGCTGGTCTGTGATGCAGCTGTGGTTAAGGTTGCAATCATTTCTCCTTTAGTCAGGTTGCCATGCCCCAGTCCTTTGACTTGGCACATCCCAGCCAACTGGTTCCTTGTCAACTTGCCATAATCCTCCTCTGACATCCTTGTCTGCTGTCCCTGACTAAGCTAACAAAAAAAAATAAATTGTTGTGATATGAAACTCTGAATGTCTACCATGTAGCTGCTTGGGAGTACAAACACCTTCTTTAGTGACCACTGTTTACAGGCTACATGAGTTCAATAACTATGCCACTGAATCCCAATATGTGATGTGGTGATCCCAACACTGCCAGTCAATAATGTGATGACCCACCATGGGACCAGTAATCAAGTAGTGTCAATCCTCACCACTGGCAACAGTGGGGGACGTACACTGGTAGGATAACAGGTACACACACACACACTATTTCCATATAGAGCTCTCTGCATCAAGCGCAATTTCCCTTAAGAGCACACAGAGACCACAGTCAGTCTGGGGCTGGTTTCTCACTCTTCCTCCAAATCCCCAGTAAGACTCCCCACTGGCACAGATATAGAGTTGAGATCTCAGCTGAGTGGCCAAGCCAAGACCTCCAGCACCCTCTCTGTTCAACCAGTGCTTTGTGTCCCTACCCAAGTAGCTAGCACACACTCTTTGAGGTTTGATTTACACACACACACACACACACACACACACACACACACACACACACACACACACACACACACACATGCACACCCACCTCTGAAAGGCTGGCACAAGTTTACCAGCTATGCTGTTTTTTGCCGAGACTATAAGATAGTTATCACTGCCACCAGCCAACTCCTTATTAGCTACTTTAAGGTCCTTAACAGAAGTTATCCAATCTTGCTGTGTAATATTAATATTAATACAAATGGTAGTTTGACCAAGAGGAAGGGTATTAGGAGTGGCCCACACAGTGTTACCAAAGAAATATGCAAGTATTCAAAACTTAAATATCTCTAGACAGATCAGCTACAATGAAAGGCTTAAATGTATTTAATAATAATAAAAGAATAAGAAAATACTTGGTATATATTTCCAGTGACATCCGAGTTTAAAATCATAGGAGATGTTTAAATCAACATTGCAGGACAGTCTCAAATAGAGAAATATATCCAAACTAAGCTTTGTTATATTCCTGACTATACCCAAGATAATTATTCTGTTCCGTAGTAACTTACTTCATCAGTGCAAGGCAGATGTGGTGAATGGTTCTTGTCAAGTCCTAGACAGAATACAGAATGCACTCTCTCTATAAGAGACTCCTCAAATTATTAACTCAAATATTACTGATAGGATAGCTTGTAGAATGACATAATTTCTTGTCATCTGACTCTATCCCTGGTGAAACCCCCACTGCTGGAAGCTTGGCAGTATTTATCATCTACCTGTGAAAAATACATAGACCTCAGATCTTTGGCAGGTGCTGGAAGTCATAAAACAATTGCATTCCTTCATATTTTTAGAGATAGTAATTAGTTCACTCCGAAGACAATACAGAAAGCTTCTCAGCACAGACTCTGTTTCTGTTATTGCACTGAAAAATGAAAGATAGCATCTGTTATTGTGTTGCCATAAAGTAATTTAATCTCAGCTATTTTTATGAAGTCAACCTCCTGTATTCCAGTTTCCACTGTTAAAATATATACATTTAAACAGTTACAACAGTGCATTTACATTTCTGTTCTCTTCCAGTAGGTCCAATGTGTTTACATTTTGAGCACAAGCACTTTGTAAAACACATTTTTAACACACGTCTGCATAAACCTAGTTTGATGTACACATGACATACAGTTCTAATATAGTTGTAACACAAGCATATTGTATAAATCAGGTTGATATTCACAAATTACATATAATTATTTACAGATTTCCAGATAGCTGTGCTGGCAGTACCTCGCTTTATCACAGTAGCCAACACATGGTTCAAAAAGAGAGACAGCCACAAGATCACATACAAGAATGGCCAACATGCAACACGGGTAGACTTCCTCCTAGTAAAAAAAAGGCGTTGGAGTAGAATCAATGATTGCAAAGTCATTTCCAGTGAAACAGTTGGCCGACAGCATAAACCACTGGTCACCACAGTCATCTGCAAACAGTGCTCAGAGAAGGCTCTAAGATCAACAGACCAGACTGAAGACCTGGAAATTGACTGGAGAGAAAGTACTATGGTTCAAGGAATTACTCAGAGCTGTAGCACCCCAAGAAGAGAAGGAAATAACGTGGAGTTTAAGAAGAATGGCAGTGCCTCAAAACAGCATGTGTGAGGACTACTGAACTGAAATGTGGCCAAGCCAGGTATAGAAGTAATGTACATAAGGAAAGCTGATGGTGGAATACAGAGGTCCAGGAAGTCATCAAAAGAAAGGAGTGCAGGAAAAAGTTGGGCGATAGAAAAGACTGACCAAGCTAAGAAGGAATAGTGGTTGGCTAACAAAGAAGCTAAAGAGTTGCACTAGCAAAGAACAGGGCATTGGAAGCACTTGACTAGCTTCTGGAAAGTGACTCAGTAGGTGACTCAAAGAAACTATATCAGGTTGCAAGGCAAAGACAAAAAGCTAAAGAATACAGTCAGACACTTCATAAGGGATGCCAGCAACAATCTGCTGTCCAGTTCACAGGACAAAGGTAGATAGAAGGAGTATTTCCAGCAGCTTCTGAATGAAGAAAACCCCACAGAAGCTGTACTTTCCCAGAAACAGCCTATGATGAGAAAAGAGGAGGAGCCCACCCTGGAAGAAAGAATAGCACTAAGGAAAATGAAGTCATGAAAAGCAGCAGGCTCAGATGAGGTCACAGCAGATATGATAAAGATGATGAGTGAAATAGGGGAGAAATGGCAACTGAGGGTACTCATAGAAGTATGGAGAGAAAGGCGCATCCCAGATGACTGGAAAATAAGCATACTCATGCCAGTGTACAAAAGGAAAGGGGACATCCACAACTATGTGCAGTACAGAGGCATCAAACTCCTGTAACATTGTATGAACGTTCTGGAGAGGGTGATTGATAAACGGATATGCAGAGTAGTAGAATATAAAATGGAAGATGAGCACTTCAGATTCAGTCCAGGATGCAGTACCTGATGTTTGCAGTGAGACAGTTGAGAAGAAGTGAGAGATAAGGAAAGAGTCTAACTGGGCATTCCTAAACTTGGAGAAAGCATATGACAAGGTTCCAAGAAAGTTGATGTGGGAAGTACTGAGGTGATTTGAAGTCCCAGAAACACTGGTAGTATTGGTGCAGGTTATGTACAAGAAACCAATAACTCAAGTTTGAATACTATTCAGTTTCACAGAGGGATTCCCAGTGGGAGTGGATGTGCAGCAGGGATCAGCTCTGAGCCCACTGCTGTTCATGTTAGTGTTGGAGTACATTAGCAAACAGGTCGGAGGGGACAGATCAACAAATGTGCTGTATTCAGACAATATGGCATTACAGGCAGACTCTGAGCATGAACTTCAGCAAAGAATAGGGGAATGGAATGCAAAACTGAAGGCACATGGCATAAAACTAAGCATAGATAAGACAATAGTTTGTTCTTCTTTCGGCTTTTCCCGGTTAGGGGTCGCCACAGCGGTACTCTGGTCCTCTAATGATTGGCAGCAGATTTTTATGGGTGCCGAGGTGCCAGCTCGACGCCCATTCTACACATGTCTTTCGAATGCCACTCGACCACGGGGAGGACACGCAGACTCCACACAGAAGGTGCTCCAGCCGAGAATCGAATGGGAGAACCTCTTGCTGTGAGGCAACAATGCTACCGCTGCACCACTGTGGCTTACCCAAGTGCAAAATGTAAGTAAATGTGATATTTGGGCTTAAAACTTAAGAACAGCTGTTCCCTTAAGCACACAGCCATGAATGCATTTTTTTCGCAATCATTGTCTTAATTTCATTCTTTCGAAAATAATAATATAATAGTAATAATAATGCTAAAGAATCCACTGTATTTCATTTTTCATTACAGTAGAATATCTCTTATCCAGTCTCGCTTTAATCAGCCATATTTTCATCAAGATTTTTAAATGAATGTTAGTGAAGGAGATCTGGAACAATTGTCGCATGTGCTCCATGATGGCTGGAAACAGTCTCACAGCTGGATACAATCTAGCATGACACCACCTTGACTGCAAGGTTTGTTGTGCTGGTAGTTCTATGTAGAGGGTCATACGATGTGCATTGTTGCTTCTGTGTCCCACTTTCCTGACATTTGTCCCTTGACAACAGTAGTCAGTTGTAATGGCTCTTGTCATAGGGGAGGGCAAATGGCCCCTGTCCAGAGATGGGGGCCATTTTGGTAGAACTGGGAACCACCCAAGCAGCACACTGATGGGTGCTATTAAAAAGATGTAGCCAGCATCGCTGGGAGTACAGAGTCAGTAGCAGGCATCGCTGGGAGTGCAGAGTCAGCAGAAGCAGTAAGATCTGTTCAGGCCACAAGGA
Source organism: Protopterus annectens (assembly GCF_019279795.1). Classification (NCBI taxonomy): domain Eukaryota; kingdom Metazoa; phylum Chordata; order Ceratodontiformes; family Protopteridae; genus Protopterus; species Protopterus annectens. Next base: position 1,243,618,972 of record NC_056728.1, on the reverse strand, counting down.
CACAGCTTTTGCAAAGTGACACTGACTAAGTCCACCTTCTGTCACCACTGTACGGACTTTATTTGGGGGTATGGAGGCTACCAGTGTGAAGGTAAGGCTCACTGCACAAGAGCTGTATTCATAGTCTTGTTTGCTAGTTTTTCATTCTTCTCTTAGTGCCAGGATTGTCAGAAATGTCCTTTTCATATCCAGACCTTCTACTGTTGTCTATAGCCACTCGTGAAAACATACATATATCTACATCTGTTGACCCCGTGCACATGAAATGCACAGTTCATTTCAATTTTTATCACCTACTGTCATAAAAAGCTCTTAGCTAAGACAGTAGTAATGGCAGAAAACTGGGGAAATCAGAAATTTATAATTGAGATAGAAGGGGAGTTAGTACAACAGGTTAAAAGCTTTAAGTATCTGGGGAGGGTGGTTGGGGAGAAGGGAAGTCTGAATGAAGAGTTCAAAGCTAGAATAAGAGAAGCTGCAGCCAACTGGCGTAGTGTGTCTGGTGCAGTATATGACAGAAGAATGCCAAAGAAGCTGAAAAGTAAGGTGTACAAGACATTGGTGTGACCAGTACTACTGTATAGTATGGAAACCTGGTCAGTAAAGGCAGAGGAGATGAGGAAGCTAGAGGTGATAGAAATGAAGGGCTTGAGAAGAGTGTTAGGATGCACATTGTGGGACAGATGAAGAAATGAGGATATAAGAGCAGAAGCCAAAGTAGCTCCAGTTGCAGAAAAGGTCAAAAAGAAAAGATTATGTTGGTTTGAACACATATGCAGAAAAGTAGAAGACAATCTGGTGAAGAAGATTTGGGACAGATAGGAATAAGGTAAGAGGTAACGAGCGTGCCCAGCAAAAAGATGAATTGTGTGAAAGAAGATCTGTGACAGTCAGGCATGAGTGTCGAAGAAGGCAGGAGTGTGGCATTGAATTGAGAGAGGTGGTGGCAGTTAACACAATACCTTGACCCCATATAGAAATTGGGATTAAAGGAGGCTTATGATGACGATGATGATGGCCACAGATGGGAGCGCATACAAGGGCTACATAGAAAAGTACCAATCAGTTTTATTGTATAAATAGGAAGAAAATGTGATGACAGGACAGTAAGAAAGGTGAAGAGCAAGTAGAGGACTGCACAAAAGGACAACATGAAGGGAAGAGTGGTATGGGGGGGCAGAAGAGTATGTTTTGTGAGAGAGTTGCCTTTTGTTTAAGAAGGGTATAGAAGTAAGTTTGCATGGTAGTAGTAGGATGGAAGGTCTAGATGTGGTAGCAGGGGCAAACACACAAACGTATAACGCAATCAAAGAATAATAGGGGGTTAGTGACCTAAAGGGTAGAACCAATGGAAAGATGCTCACTGACAGAGGGTGGACAGCTAGTGATTGGGAGGGATGCAGAAGGAAGGGGGATATAATGGGGGATAGGGTGTGATGAACTGCAAAGCTGGCACTCAGGAAAACCCACCCAGAAGTCAGTCTTCTCTGCGGCTAATATCACTGGTGGGCTTTACTGGATGGATCTAATGGTTGACACTGGACTGCTATGTAATTCTGTCAGCCACATGAGGAGACACTCCAGGGTGCCACTGTGGACATCAGGCCTTCAATTAACCTTTCTATTCACCAGATGATGAATATTACCTTAGCTGACACAGGACGGCTCATCTTTGACACTTTTCAGTAAAGAGTCTAAGCCATCCACTGAAGAAGAAACAGTGGGGACCACCAATGATCCTTCCAGGTCATCTTCCACAGGGTGAACTTCGTCATCTTGCAGAGAGGCAGACAAAGGGACTGCTGGGGACCCAACAGTGGGTACACTGGCAGGTGCGGCATGCGGTTTCTGTCGCCTCACCTCAGCTTGCACCTTGGTCAGTCCAACAGGAAAGAAAGAAAAGAAAACAAATGGGAGAAAACAGAGCAATAGTGACATAATTAGAAAAGAATAAAAAGAGAAGAAAAAATGGGACACAAATACAATGGTCAGTGTTATGTGGTACAGTTTATTAAAACAGGGCCAAGAAGAAGATGAAAAAACAACAGCAAAGCAATATAAAACAATGACACAATGACAAAGAAACACACTATTATACAAAAGATGATACCACAGGTACACCAATACAGGTATAAATGCTACAACTCAGAAAATAGATAAATAATGTACAAAGTCTATATATATATATATATATATATATATATATATATATATATATATATATATGTGTGTGTGTGTATATATGTGTGTATATATGTGGGTTACCTTTACATGTTTGAAAGTCAAATGGTCGTACATGCACATCCGCAAACCAGATATGTGAATTCCATTACGCCGAATTCTTGAAATGTAAAATAATCGAATTTTGACATTTCCAAATGCACCACCGCTGAAACAAGTGCTACCATGGGTAAAAAAGGGGGCAACATTTCGTAATTCGGCACTTTGGTTTTTGCAATTTTGGATTTTGCAGTTTACAGTTCACGGCAACGGGTTCGAAGATTTGACCTTAGAACATGTAACGGTAAACCTATATATATATATATATATATATATATATATATATATATATATATATAATGTGTGTGTATATGGATCTACCTGACTTCGTCAAAATCCCATATTATCGAATCACAGTTTGCCGTAACGCAAAACATTGCAATCCCACTTCACTGAACCAGCGGAACAGTGAAGATCTACCCAGGGTAAATGACCACTTTCCCAAAAAGAAACAAAACCCAAACTGCACCATCCCTAAGCCACCTAGGTGGAAGGCTGCGCCCCCCCCACACCCCCTAACTAAATATACCATCTCTGAGATCGCACTACAGTTGGGAAAAAGGCAAAGTTCATTGTCTCGCACAACAGGTTACTTACCCTGGGAAGATCTTCATTGTTCTCCTGCTTCGATGAAGTGTGATTTCGATATTTGGAGTGTCTGCAAACGCTGTTAGATCATATGGAATTTTGACAAACTCAGGTAGATCTATATATATATATATATATATATATATATATATATATATATATATATATATATATATATATATAATCTATGCGTCTACTTCAACCCATCGAAATTACATTTCCTTCAAACTGAAATAACCAATCCCAGTTCCATGAAAGTGCATTTCAATAAAAACGTACTTTTGCAAAACTCAGTACACTGAGTAGGTGTTATAGATTGTGGTACAGTGAGGATAAGGGAATATTCCCCTTTCTCCCCTGCATAAATGCTTCTGTTATGTTTTTTTGTGCGTGTGTTTTTTTTTTTTGTGTTTGATGTACTGAGTTTCGTGAAAGTGCACTCACTTTCGCAGAACTGGGATCAGTTATTTCAGTTTCGAAGAAGTGTAATGTCTATGGGTCGAAGTAGACCAATATATATAAATATATATATGTGTGTGTGTGATAGATATATATATGTATATATATCTGTGTGTATGTATGTATATTTATATATATGTGTATGTATGCATATATGTATGTGTGTGTGTGTGTGTGTGTGTGTATGTAATATATATGTGTGTATATATATGTATGTGTGTATATATATATATATATATATATATGTATGTATGTATATTTATATATATATGTCTATATATATATATATATATATATATATATATATAAAACTGCTTAGTGCTGTGATTTATAGATTAAATATATAGTAGTGGTAGAAATGCAGCACAATTAATCAACCAACTGAAACATCTGTCTTCCCCTGCTGTCAGGCAGTCCTGTTGCCCTGAATATCATGAGCTGCTGTGAACCAGAAAGCAAACAGTAATTAGCATAGCATATCCATTGCAGCAGACAGCATTTGCAGCTATAGGTAACATGCCTATTGTACAGTGATACAGCAAAAACAGACTACTCACTGTAATGATGCAGGTCTCTTCTTGCAACAACTTCACATTGACAGAAGAGGTTTTGGTGGTACCTCCTCAGGTCACTGTACTCATGACACTTTTAATCAAACTGATGATTCCAGAGGTATCACTGTCAAACATAACACCAGCTTTACACAGGAGGACATTCATAATCCCCCAGCAGGTGCTCCCTATGTTGTATGTATAGCAGATGTAAAAAATATTTTGCATTCCATGTTGCATCAGGACTGAGCTCTGCCAGACTGTGACCTTGTTGTGACCATGTCCACTTATCAGGTAAAGTCCAGCAGTGAAAATGGTAGCAGGGGCATGCTGCTGCACATTGTTAAGAGAACATGACATACACTGATAGTCAACACAGTAGCTGAGCGCTCATCTGTAATAGCATGATACATGTTAGTAGCATAGGGAGGGTAGGCATTAGTGTAGCTAGGCTCCACAAGTGAGCACACCCTATCTGACGTCCATGCTTATGTGCTGGTATAATCAGCTTGTCATGCAAATTGTAATTAACATGGCTGGGGTTCCCCTTGCATGCACATGATATGTTTATCAGCGCCTATGCATGAGTAGGACTTGGCTGTACAGTGAGAACTAGGAAATGATAACGCATTGTGTTATTGCCATGATTCAAAGAAAATCAAACTGTATCACCTTATTTGCATAATAGCAGTGTTGTAAGCCCCATTTTAGCACAAGGAAAAAAGTAGTCACATTTTTCCCAGTAGATGCAGTACACTGTGCAACACAAAGGATTTGAAGAAAGTGGATGTTACTTATACTTCAATATAGGGAAAGTGAAAGCAGACAAGATACCTGTTAATGAACTCTAGGACTGCAGTCACTGGTGTAGTAAAACTGTAGTAGCCATGGAAGTAATCTGTCCAGTTGGAAGACTCCAACTGACAGGGCACAGGAAGTAGAACAGTTTGCAGTCTTCTTGGGAATTCATCCAGCCAGGGTACAGGGAACAAGTAGGAGAGGATTCATTCATACTAAGGGAATGCATCCAGCCTGAGTATATGGAACTGGCATAACCGGTTGCAGTCCATTAGTGTGTGGGGAGGGGACTGTCAACTTGGCTGCATGAATGACAGGCAGGTACAGTGACATTCCCGACTTGCAGGTATCGGTATTCACAGATACAGCATGATAGGTTATAGGGGATAGTGAGCCTTCAGTACACTGGCCACACACTGTGCTATAAGCACAGATGCAAGAGACAACACATATGGCTTCCATGCCCACAGCTGTCACATTCTGGCACAGTGCAAGAATAGTTACCCTATGAAGAGCATGGAACTGTAATCACCACAAGGGTGCTAGGGACAGAGAAGAGGTGCTTGTTGGCTGACACGAGCTATAATGTGTACTCCCAGTGATGCACATGTGTACCTGACCTGTTTTGGGAACAAAAGAACAGCAATAGCTAGAAAAGTTCACCACATAGGCGACTCAGGGACTACTGTAGACCATATGCACATGTGATAGGTGTGTTCTTGACAAGGGTAAAGTAGAAAAGGCCATCCAGGAACAAGTGAAGCAGAGACTGGTGCATGGCATTGATGCAGTGGGTGACCATAACAGGACAATAGTACATGTATATTACTATGCCAAAACCAAGGCTCAGGAATTAGACAGTGACAAGTTAACTTCTTAGGGTGGACCCCCCAATACAGCAGCATCTTACAGACACCAAGAAATTCCTGCTATTCCTTAGAGGTGGCAGTGAGAGAAACCTCATACATAGAGGTGGCTTGGATGTAGTAGCTGCCTGAATGTCAGTCAGGGAAGCAGTAGGTGAGTAGTGACACTTGCCATTCCCCTAGAACATTGCCAACATTTCTGCATGGTTTACAGAAACATAATCACAAAATCACTTTGGATATCCACATTCCGCCCCCACCCCCGGACAAGGAAACCACCATGAAAAACTTTTCAAAAGCAAACTTCACGTTATTTAAGACCGAGGTGGAAAGTTTCAAATGCTGTCCAAGCTGCAAAATCCTTTACTAATGCATTCTACGGGCACCTACAAGAATGCATGGATCGTGCTATCCCAAGCAAAACCAAGACTCACTCCTCCAAGAAAAGGAAACCAGTCTGGTGGACTCCTCCCATAAACAAGCTATACAATAGAAGGAGGAAACTAGTAGAGAAAAGAGTAAAATCCCAAGCAGGGAAGACATCCCTGATCAGTATCAGCAAGAAACTACGATCCCTCATAAAATCATCCAAGGCGAGCTTCGAAAGAAAAATTGCCAAGGACTCCAAAGATAACCACAAGGCATTCTTTAGCTATGTCAAGAATCTAAGTGGCAATGCTCAGATCTGCTTGGAGCTAGTGCACAATGGCACAAAATACACTGAATTGACCAATATCGCCAACATCCTGGCAGACAGGTTCAGCGCAAACTTCACCCCCCTCTCACCCCAAAAGGGCCCATAACCATACCAGAAGAATGTAGAGCCCCTGAAATCACAGACACTCCGGTTAAAACAGCCCTCTCGAAAGCCAAAAACACAGCATCAATGGGAGTGGACAGTGTCCCAGACTGCATCCTACACAAGCTCAAAGATGAACTAACCCCTCGCCTGAACACACTGTTCAAAGTCAGCCTCTCCACAGGCTACGTCCCCTGAGAGTGGCGCACAGCAAGGGTTATTCTGCTCCACAAAGGTGGAGCCACAACAGACCCCGGGAACTGTCACCCTATAAGCCTGATTAGCTTGGTCTGCAAGGCTATGGAGCTCATAGTCATGGAACTCATTAACAGAGACATTGGGCACCTCCAAACACTGGACCCTACCCAGTTCGGCTTTGTTAAGGGCAGATCATGCCTCCTAAACCTGGTGGACTTCTTTGAGACAGTTAACAAGGCTATAGACAAGGGAAAGGTGGTACACGCAGCCTACCTAGACCTCGCAAAGGCCTTTAACACCAGTCCCCATTCTGGTGTTATAGACAAGCTCACCAGCCTGAACATAGACTCCTACATCTCAAGATGGGTTGCCAACTGGCTCACGGACGAAACCCATATGGTGAAAGTTGCGGGAGCTAGATCTGACTCTAAACCGGTTACAAGTGGCGTTCCCCAGGGCTCAGTCCTAGGACCCCTCCTGTTCGGCATATACTTCTCAGAGGTACAGGCAAGCACAGGAGGACTATGGCTGACCAAGTTCGCAGACAACTGCAAACTAGGGGCTATAATTGACTCTCCGGCTGACACAGACATCCTCCAAAAGGGTCTCACTGAGACTGATACCTGGTGTCAAAATCATGGCCTCAAGCTAAATGCCAAAAGTTCATAGTCATCCCCTTTGGAAAAAACAAAGTACACACATATTACCACATGGGTGGTAGTCCCCTAAATACGGAAGAAGTAATAAGGGATCTGAGGACCCAAGTAGATAGTATTCTCTCATTTGATAATCACGTTGCCAAAGTGGTTAGAAAATCCTTCTACGTGGCCCACCTTATCACAAAAGGGTTCGCATCCAGATCAAAAGAGGTCCTTGTGCCTCTCTATTCATCACTCATCAGACCCATCATAGAGTACGATGCCCCATTTGGGATGTACCTTACAAGACACGCCTGCAACAGCTGGAAAGACCACAGAAGTACCTCACCAAGAGGATCACTGGCCTCAAACAGATGCCCTATGCAGCAAGAATTTAGAAACTCCAGCTGTACTCGGTTGCATACCGCCTACTCAGAGGTGATCTCTGCCTGACATACAAGACCATGTCCAACCCAGAATTGATGGACATGCTCCACCTAAAGAAAACCTTATCCCCTCAAGCCACATGCTCTAGGGATTTAAACCTCACCATAACAATAAATAGGACGTGCTAGAGGGATAGATTCCTGTCCCAGAGACTTCCCATGCTTTGGAATAATATTCCACTCTACATTAGGCAGAGCTCCTCGCAAACACTCTTCAAGAGAAACCTTGACGAATCGATGGGAATCAAGTTTACCCCGGGGATCACTTCAGTGGCTCTGCTGGACAGAGGCACAGGGAAGTAATCTAAGGGGGCAGAGAAAGCCAACACATTCTGGCTAGCCTTATAATTGCCTTCGGGCAGATAGCCTAGTACCTACCTATGAACCTATAAGCATCTGCATTTACAACACTGAGGAACATCAAGGCTGCAACAGAGAGAAGTTGCACCACAAGGTACAACTAATTGCCCTAGTGTCAGTCAGCGATGACCCAGGAGAATAATGGTACATAAACTTACTGTAAGTCATTGCCCATGAGTGTAGTTCACTCAGCTGTACAAATCTGCATTTATGTCACTCAGGGATATCAGTGCTGCAACAGGGACAACCTGACATGTTTCTGTGGATCCATATTGATAGATTGATGACATAATAACCGAATGCTGTTCCACCGAATTAATTTTACCAAAACAACTTTCAGAAAACTTCAGATCAGGGCTTGTTTTTCAGAGGACAGACCCCCCCCCCCCGTTCTACTAGTATGGGGGACACCCTAACCCAAAAATTATATATTCCTACTTTGAGGTCGCTCAGCACCAGAGAAAAGAGAAAACCCCACTATCTCACAGAAAGTTGTTTCAAAGATATTCGTTCAGTGGATTGCCATTCGGCTGTTATGTTGCCGATTCTTTGACAGGTTCCTGCTCCAGCTGAAGAATGGCATATGCCACTCCTGTAGGATATTGCCTAGCAGCTCTGCTTGCTTTACACAGATAGACAGACAGACAGACATATCTGCATTTATATTCACTATGGATACAATGCACCACAAACAGCCTTCATCACAAGGTATGTCTGGGTCCATAGACTATGTATGCTCCTGGCATGTAGCAAACTGTATGATGCATAGCGGTAGTATTCACAAACATATATCAGTTATCCATTGGTATGTGCTCCGTATGCATTCTCTGATTCCACTGAGAGAAAGAATCTGTTTCAATCAGTTGACACATGCCTGATGTCAGTGGTTATTTATAGTGTGTATGAGGACATCATGCAGATGCTTCATGACGTGGTGACACTGTCAGCAATGCTAATAGTGGAAGGCACAATCCCTTTTCCCACAACAGAGGTCTAGGATGAACCTCAGGCATTGTCTGTATTTAGTGAAGATTGTTCTGTCCATGTCAGTCCCATCCCTCATACATAGTCAGCACCACTGCAGGCAACATCAAGAGAGCTGCACCACCTCTGAGGTGAACACATACATCACTAGAGAGTGGCTTGTATATGGTCATCACTGGTGAGAGGAGTATTCATGTCATCACCACCATGACTCAAGAAAATTCAGTAACTTGGGTGTTACCCTTGGCTTCAGTCATTGGATGTGCAGGTCTGTAATTCGGGGAATGGAAGGCCACTAATCAGATCATGTCAGAAAATGATAGTGTTAAATAAAATTAAGAATTCAATACACAGGAGGTTCAGATTCAAAAGTTTACTAGTGTACACCAGGAGGCAAAAAACCTACAGGTACAGAATTTTGTCTGACATGAAACAGGAAGCACACAATTTTATATAGGTTTAACATTCAAGCTATGCCCACCTTACTGACGTGATATGTCACAGGGCATCGACATCACTTTAGCTTACAAGCCTCTATTCTTTTAATCTGCTGATGCAGTATATTTTAAAAAACTTTTCCTCTAGATACAATACGGTCTTGCTATCCAGCTGGTCAGTCATAATGTCTTTCTGTAAAGTTACTTGTTCAAGGTTTCATATTAGTTCGAATACAATAGCAGCTTCAGTCTTTAAATGTATGTCTTTGTTCTCTGTTATACTTTCTCACACAGCTGCGTGCTATCTAAGTAACACATATACAAGGCCACATCATTCCAACAGGAAAGAGCAGAAGATTTCATTATTTCACACATTTAATTTCCTGACCCAGCAGATAATCACCTATGAAAAGCATAAACATTAAAACTTGCTAAGCTAACATTCTGTCAGGGTCAGAGATCAGCTTTTGCTTCAAGCCACACTGCAGTTTCAAAACTACTTCACATTTAGACACAAATTAATTTTACTGCTATATGATTAATAGAATAAAAATGCATTATATACTACTTTGCTTTTAAACTAGCATTTCTCATGTATTCAAATACACATTTTTCTAACATAGAAACAACTGTAGCCGAGAAATATTTAGTTGGAGAATCCATGTTGTAAGCTTAAGGAAATGGGGATCTGGATTGCCTTTCTTTGAGGAGTGAGTTATCACATGTTTGTAATAAAGGAGTCAAAATGGGGGAGCAACTAAATGACATTTCTGAAGAGTGAGAAACCAAATATATCTGAGCCAGTAAGAACCAACCACCATTGTCACCTTTGAATGTATGGCCTTCAGAATAAACACTGTTGCTAACAAAAGTGCAGGAATGGCACAAAGAAGGGCTGTATGTCAAGTTTGTGTTGCCATTGGAAGGAGAAATTGGGAAGTGAAACCCTGACATTTGGCAAAAAAAAAAAAAAGTTTGTCACTGAAACTGTTTGTTTTTAGAAATATGGATTTGGAGTCATGGCACTATTATTGTCAATGGATGCATGGATCCTTACCACTGAGGAATTTAGAGACCAGTCATGGGACATCAGTACGCACCTACTCAGCCTGTCTGCCACACACACACACACACACACACACACACACACACACACACACACACACACACACACACACACACACACACACACACACGGCATGCCCTTTAATATGAAGTGCAGATAAAACATCTGTTGGTTTTGAACACCCAATTACAAACTCACATGGTCTCTGCAGAGGGGCTAGGAATGATTTCCTTCCTTCCTCTCTCTCTTTATTTATATATATATATAATGTGTGTGTGTATGACACTACTGCCTTGCTGTCGTATTGAATGGAAGTGTGGCTTGCGGAATTCGTTACTGCAGCTATTAGAGAAAAAGGAGAACTGCTGTCATTTCAGGTTACATGAGGTTTCAGCTCTTGACTGAAATAAAGCCATTGTGCTCTGTGGTGTTCACTACTAAATATTGAAATACCACAATCTTGAGACTCTACATACCGACACCCAGAATCTCGAGTTTGTGGAATCTCGAAAACTGTGAATGGAGATTGTCGTACAGTGCGGAACAGGAACTTTGCTGTTCTCTCCACTGTAGTGTGATCTCGGAGTTAGTATATTTAAGTTGCAGGGGGTGTGTGGGGTGCAGGGGGGCTTGCTTCCTGCAAAAATGTTATTACTGATGGTTTTGTGTTTTAGTTTTTTTTTTTTTTTACTTTGAGATTCTGCAATCTCGAGATTCTGGGAGTCTGTATTCAGTAAATTTAGGTTCCATTTAGGAAAAGACTCTACGAACATTTTTACGATCTAAGTAAACAAAGGGAGTCTAACGCATTCTATAAGCATTCACTCACTTGCCCTGGGATAGATCTTAAATTCATAGTGTTGGAGCAAGTTACCCTGGATGCTAGGGGAGGTGACTGGGAGACGACCCTTGAATACAAGGAACTTATATGGCAACTTAAACTAGATGCAGGCAGACACCCTGGATTAAATGACAACATCAACATAAACAGTGTCCTCAAGCTAAGAAAGGCTCAATTTTGAGAACCTCATTCATTGCTGATAAAAAATCTTCAAGTGAAATATGATAAATGATTTATTTTAATTTATTGCTAAATGTACTGCCTACAGTTTCTTTCGATTATTTTACATTTCAGTTTTAATATTTACTGTATACATTTATTATAATGCACCAGGTTTAACTTTTAACAAAGAAGCATTTTTAACAATTTATCAACTCCAGCATTTTTAAGTTTTAATTTTTTAATTGATTAATTTTTTAATTGATTAATTAATAATTAACTTCAGTGTATATAAAGCCTTGCAGCACTTTGGATGTTCACTTGATAAAGCTCGGCACAGACTGAGCGAAAGCGCTTGTGTTTTCATTGTTTTTTATGGTTTCGTATTAAAGAATTAGACTTTCTGAGCAGCAGTCTGTCTTGGTTTGGTTTTCCACCTTGAATTTATTTTTTATTGAGTCTGTATTCAGTCTCGAGGTTATGGTATTTCGATATTTAATAGTGAACCCGCCCTGTGCCGTGTTGCTGTGAGAGTTCCCCCACTTTTGAGTGCATTTTTCATATGCTTTCTGCCTCCGTTCTGCTGACCATCAGCCCTTCTGCTATTGCTCTTTAGTCCGTTTGTCCCCAAGACAGTGGTGGCTGTCCACTGCCCAGGATGAGAGTCAACTGGTGGATAAATCATTCAGGTAGGTTTGAAGCGTGCTCATTGAGCAACCTTTCTTGTAGCTTCTTCCTTGCTACACATATGCAAAATGTTCTCATTATAGTGGTCTGAGTGTCTGACTTCATTCACTAATACTCAGCTGACCCGTATTTAAGGGTTGCATCCTAATTGTTCCCAGGACATTGAAAAACATAGCTAGGGTAACCAAGTGAAATATGCCAAACACCAGATAAACGCAAATGCAGTCTCCATACACAAATTCAGTTTTATTTAGCGCTTTTGTCTCAGGTTAATACTGAAACTTCATCAGGACAGAGAACTCTCTGAAACATCCATAGCTGCATCATACATGAGGAGGAGCTCAGGGCATTTCTTTTTAGCCTAATCCTACCCCTCAGTGGCTGATGTGCACACACACACACACACACACACACACACACACACACACACACACACACACACACACATCATTGCAGGAGCCTGTAGTACCTGCTCAGACCTACTGAAGGTTAGCATCACTTGTTTGGCAATGCTGCGCACACGTCCCCAATCTTCTGTTATATACTGACCCCCATGAAGTAGAATGTTGACGTTGCACTAATTGAACTGTTCACTCATCCTTCCTTGTTGTTTTTCATTGCCCAGGTGACTAACTGAGCATAGGTCACCTAGGTTGCAGTCAGATCCTTATCTGTCTCTCTCTGTGTCAGTGAACTAAATACTTTTAGTGCAGTTTTTGCACTCACAAATCTACTGTGAAGTTGCATCTTATTTTAAGAGCTTGCTTAGGTCATCCACCACTGTTCAACTTTCTTGCATGATTGCTGAAATCTGGATTGGAGTATCATTGTGATCTATGTTTTGAGACTACTGATTCTTGATAGTCAACTGTGGTGTCCTCATATAGGTTCTCACATATTAGATAATCACAGTCAGTCCCAATGTCCTGAAGAGTAGGTTAACCTAAGGCAGTTTATGTTCTAAAAGAAGAGAAACTGTAGAACAGCCGTCTGAGATTCTCTTTTTAATGGTTAAAATGTCTGACATGTTAGGCTATCTGAAGAAGAACTTAGGAAAGTCAATAGTTATGTTGGATTTAGACAAAAACTTCACAAAGATTTTGGTGACTTCCTGAGATTTGACGGTAAGGAATAGGGATCCACTGTACTGGCCAGAATAGTTTGAGCTGTCAGCCAGTAGGAGGCAGTCATACAAATAGGAAAACAACTTTGCCCTGTGTAGATGCAGATGGACAGCTACTACAGACATGCACTGCATGAGCATTCTTGGATGGAGGTGAGGCCAAAAGTCCTGAGTGAACAATGACTAGCTTCTATTCAAAAGTATAGACATACTTTTGAATGGTTCCTGCTTTTTATGTGCGTAAGCATCTTGAAGGTCTGACTCCTTTGGACAGAAAAAGGAGGAGAGAATGAAGAGTGACTTTATAGAGGGACTCCTGTGGCATAAAAATGATGAAGTTACTTAAGTATTATATGAGCCTTTGGTCCTGCTTTTTCTTTAGAAATGAAAAGAATCTGGAATAACATCCAGGTTCTTTCTGGTCTAGTGAGTACCACCTGGATTGCTATTTTCTGGGGGAGCCTCTGCACAGCCTTCCTTGCTATATAATTATGTCAAGATGAGACATCTGACAAAATAGAGACAAGGTGGGGCTGCAGCAGAGAGACATGTGTGTTTGTTGAATCTCACCCCTGTGACCAGTTTGCGGTATGTAGTGTTTGGGGGGCTTGAACCCACCTTGGCACAGATTAGGTATATGTATGAGGTTGTGGTTATGAGTATAGTAAATAAACACTACTGCCTTGGGTATTATCCAGCATGTGCTAAACCCATTTAAGCAGCACACTGAATTAACATGGGTGACCACTATAATTACTGACTTCCCTGCAATGGGTTCACTTCACACGGAGGTCAATGCCTTTTAGTGTGCTTTACCAACAGTAACTGCTTCGTTGTCAAAAATAACTACTGGACAGAGACACACACACACACACACACACACACACACACACACACACACACACACGAACACACACACGTACTTTTCTCACATGGGGACAATGATACACCCTAGTGTTAAAATCCCTGACCTGCTTTACACACAATATGCCACCATTCGGCAGATCAGATAAACAGTTATTGTTCATCCTTTTGATAACATTACCACAAAGTAATTTATCTATTTCAAATGTGGATGCCAGCTAAAGTAATTCAAAATAGTGCAGTACCCTTATAAAAAAGTCAGCCACAAAGTTTTGAAAGTTGTATATGATTTTGTTTTCATAAAAATAAAATAGCACAAAGCAGACTCTGAAACATAAATGCACAAGGGATACATTTATGCAGGAAAATAAAAAAAAAATAAATTCAGATAGTTTAAATTAGAAAATACCATCTGACATCTAACTTTCCTACAATCCTGTCACTGGGAAAGAATTTGGCATTTTTTCTAAGTTGTAACTTTTTTAGTTGCAGTTCCGAACAGGCTTTGGCCCAAACAAAATTACTTCTTTTAGGGCAAACAAACAGCTCTTCCTTCATACCTCTCAACCTTTTAATACAAGAAATCGGAACAAAGCCAAAAAAAGAAGTCAAAGGCACAAAATATGGGCAATTTTTAAATATTGCTCTTATAAACTTAGAAAGTTGATAGAGTAATTGATTTTGCATTAGCATGCATTTTCCAAGGGATATGAAGTCTGAAAACTAAATGACTGTCATTATTTAGAGACTTCAGTCCTCAATGATATGGTAGAAAACCACAATTTTATGAGGGACTGACTGAAAATATGAGACAAAAATCTGGACATTCTTTGAAAATCTGGTTAGTTGAGAGGTATGTTTTTGAACTACACCAGATAAAGGAGAGAGAATTTATAGAATCCAAATCACAAAGCTGTTGATGGAGGTGTCACTTTACAGTAAGTGGGTGACGTCTACATTTCATCACTTCAGGAGGTACTTAGTTGGTCAGTTCATTCCGGTCAACTTACCCTACTTGTAAAGTTAACAGTCACTTCCATTGCCCACAATTTGCAGATAGTGTGTGTGTGTGTGTGTGTGTGTGTGTGTGTGTGTGTGTGTGTGTGTGTGTGTGTGTGTGTGTGAGAGAGAGAGACTGAGATTGGAGGGAAAAGATGTAAGCTGATGGCCTTTGGCATCTGCTGGTGTGATGAAGGAAGACCTGCAAAAGTGTGAACAGGAATGTAACAGTCCTGCTGCACTTTGAAGACAATCAATAACAATCCTATTTGTTAACCAGGTAGGTCCACTGGACACACATTCCATTTTCAGATGCAACCTGGGAGCAATGTCAAGTGAAGTGACTTGCTGAAGGTTACTCAAGAGGCAGATGAGGGTTGAGGGAGTCATACCTTGTACCACAGGAATTATAGCTCACAACTTTAACTTCTGTACCAGCTCCCAGACAAAGTTAGAGTAGTCACTTCCATTACCCATAATTTGTAGACACATTTCATGACATTTTATCTTCACACATGAGCTGAACTGCTTTAGACCGATACAGAACAATACAGCATCATGCAGAGTAATATAGACAGTGATGTTGTCCTGTCTTGCCTTCATTCTTAACTGCTTGGTTCGGAACCGATCCTCCGTTCCAACTTGGCCTTATACAAAAGCTTGAGGTCTTCCACTAGCTCGTAGCTGTAACCCTATCCCATCATGCTCTAGGAAAGCTTCCCAGATCTCGTTTGCCACTAAACAAGATCGGGAACTTCCATACTGGCTCTGGCTAAGTGGAATTTTCTTTTCCTTGTTTATTTGATGCATTTAACTAGTTTTAGTGTATTTGCTTCTGTTGGTTTTTGCTGTTGGCCGTAGTTTTCTTCTGTAGGCCTTTTCTCTTCCCTATCGTGGCTTAATCTTGCATCTCTAAGCCTGTTTAGTTAGAGGGCTTCCTTTCTTTTTGTTTTGTTAACAGGCTCATTTAAATTAGAGAGCTTTGTGAACTTGTTTTTTTCCCCTTGCTTCCTTTTAAATTACCACACAAGCTTGTTTAAATTAGAGGGCTGCCATTGGCTGTTTAATTTAGAGGGCTTCTTACTCTCCTTTTATCTTTGGGCAGATTTGTTTAACTGCGAGAACTGCCTTTTTTCTGTTCTAATTTGTAGGGCTTTTCCTTGAGTGTTTATTCTCTTCTTCTTCTTCTTCTTCTTCAAAAAAAAAAATATATATATATATGTATGTATGTATGTGTATATATATATATATATATATATATATATATATATATATTTATATAAAATAATATATAGTGTTAGTTTAAAAATATTTTTCTTGTGTAGCAATTAGCTGTGATTGCTGTTGTTATTTACAGCTATAATGTCTAAGGATCCTAAGGTAAACTAAACCCTCTGGGTTCAAGAAATGTGGGAAGTGTAATCAAAAAATGTTGCCCACTGATGGTAACACTGTTTGTGTATACTGCATTGGAGCAGTTCACTTACAAGAGCCCTGTGCCATCTGTCACTCAGTTAGCCATAGAGTTCTGCGTGAGAGAACGAATAAGCTTATTTTGAGGTTTGCTGAAGCCCCCCTTTGGTGAAGCTGTTGATAAAGGTCAGGGTACTTCAAAATTGGCCAAATCCCGTTCTTCAAAATCCGAGAAGTTCGAAAAACATCCGCTCTTTCTAGTGCTCAATTGGAGTCACTTAAAAAGTTATCTAAAGTGTCATCTTCGGACTGGAAGATTGTTGGGCCCAAAAACCCAACTACCTCGACTCCTTCTGTGTTGGTGCCGATGGAGTTTCATTTGCAGAGCTGGTCCCCAGAACTGGAGTCAGTTTCTCCCAGTTTGAGATCCTTGTTGCTACAGTCTGCTAGATCTCCTGCTCCCTCCTCTTGATCTTACAGGATCCTCTAGGATGATGTGGATTGTGTGGTATGGAGGCTATTAAAGACATCGGCACTTGCCAAACTATTGTTGATGCCAACCCAGAGGGATTTGGAACTGACCAAGACTACCCCTTCACCATCGATTCCTCCGCTGATCTGACCTGGAACCTTAGAGCCAGAATGTCTGGAACTGATTGTAGTGGAACTGTTGCAGCCAAGACCTACTCCAGGATCTTTGGGCCTGTACTGCTCTGACATCCTCTGTTCCATCTGAACTTGAGGAGTCTAGGAGACAATGCTCTCAGGTCGGGTCCGGGGAGGAGAATTGGACTGGACAGTTGTCTGATCCAAACTTGTCTCTTGGGGCTTAGGCGTGGGTGAGCTCGGCTCCTACATCGGCCTTGAAGCCAGTCCCCTTGGTTCCAAGGATGCCTTCTGGTTTTTCGGAGCTGGACGTTTCCTCAGATCAGGGCAGGGGGCTTTCGAGGTGATGAGGATGTCACCTTCGCAGACATCTTGGAGATTCTTAAACAGAGAGGTGGCTGGAAGTCCATCAACCCTTCTGAGGAGGAGTCTGTATACCAGAAGGCTTTTGGGTCTCACCCTTCCACCACTTGGGTGTCTCTGCCTTTCGATGAACTGATGGACCTAGTTTGTCAAAAGGCATGGGAGTCTCCAGAATCAGTGGAACCTGTTTCCCGGAGAGCAAATAAATTCATAACATCCCGTACAGATAAGAGTTTTCTTATGAAAGTTGTCCCAGTAGATGGTATGGTGGTAGCAGCAGCCATCAAAAAGGAAGTTTCAGAGATGTCCTTATCTGTCCATCCACCGAACAAGGAGTCTTGTACGATGGACAGGTATGGAAAGTGCACCTTTTTCTTCAGCGACCTTTGCACTCAGATCGCTGAATTATCTCACCCACTTTACCAGACTTCAGAGAGATCTGCTGAAGGAGCTAGGAGATACTCTCCAAGGTTCAGTAGCTGAAGGGGTATCAGAAAAGTTTTCCTGTCAGCTCTCCACCTTAATCTCAGTGGTCAACTCCTGCATGAGACTCATTTCTTATGCAACAGATGGCATGAGTAGGGCAGCGGGTTCAGGAATTTCTCTAAGGAGACATTCCTGGATGCGCTTGTGTGACTTTGTGGAGCCCTTTAAATCTTCCTTTATTAATGGCCCTTTTGATGGCTTGTCCTTGCTCAGGCCAAAAGTCACAGACACAGTAACCAGGTGTGAGCAAGAAGGAAAAACTCTCTCTACCGTAGAAGTCTGTTTTTCTCTACCTTCTAGACCTTACCCAAAAGGTCAGAAGGGAGGAAGAATGGGGTTCTGAATATCCCAGAGAGCTTTTCAGGACACACATGATGATTCTTTCCCCAGGGGCAGAGGGGGAAACAGTAATGGAAGATGTCGACCACAGGGCAGAGGGGGACTGCAGAATCAGGGCGACAGGGAATCATTCCATGGTAAGCCCTTTCAGCACTCAGGAAAGGAGGCCTGTCTGTCCATCTCTGGAGGCAGTCAGGGGTCGCTTATCTTTGTACCCAGAAGCCTGGATAAAAATAACAAAAGACAAGTGGGTACAAAGCATTGTATCCAGAGGGTACTCTGTACCCTTTTCTTTCCCTGTCCCAAACATAAAAACCTCCCGGATGTTCCACCCAGTGAAAGGGAACAGGCAACTCTAGAAATACAAAAGTTGCTAGACAAAAGAGTCATCCAAATAGTCCCCACAGACCAAATAGGATCCGGAACTTACTGAAGGTTCTTTTTAGTTACAAAGAAAACGGGACTGGAGACCCATCCTGGATCTCAGCAGATTAAACAAATCAGTAACAAAGTCAAAGTTCTGGATGGTAACACTGCAGTCAATATTCCCTTTTCTGAGACAAGGTGATTGGATGTGCTCTATAGACCTCCAGGATGTGTACTACCACTAAAAATGGACCGGCTATCCAGGCGTCATTTGCGCTTTTGGCTGGCAGCCAGTCATTACTAGTTTCGAGCTCTGCCCTTTGGTCTCACTACAGTCCCCAGAGTGTTTACCAAGTGTATGGCAGTGGTCATGGCTCACTTGAGACACCTAGTATTCAGAGTGTTTCTGTAGCTAGACAACTGGCACCTAACTGCCACCACTGAGCATCTACTAATAAAAGCAAGAGACACCACCTTACAGCTCTGCTGTCACCTAGGAATCGCAATAAATTACAAAAAATCTGCCTTGTTGCCATCTCAACATATCGTTTTTATAGGAACAGATCTAGATACAACAAAAATTCTGGCAAAACTTCCCCTCGAAAGACTTCAAGTCCTACGGTGCCAAGTCAACTTCCTACTTTCAAAGAAAAAAGTACAAGCAAGAGCAGCCCTGAAAATCTTGGGGACCATGGTAGCAGCAATAAACTTGATGCCATTAGCATGATTGCATATGAGAATCTTGCAGTGGCTACTCTTCACTCAGTGGTCCATGCAGGACCTACCCATGTCCTACCAAATTATGATAACAGAATCTTGCAAGAAAAACCTTCGCTGGTGGCTTCACTCCACTCATGCGACATTAGGTTGACCCTTTGTTCTTCCACAACCTTTAGCCACAGCGATCATGGATGCTTCCCAGGAAGGGTGGGGGTGGTATTATCTGGGAAAGACAGTCCAAGGCACTTGGCAGGATGACAAGGCCCATTTGCACATCAGTGTCTTAGAGATGAGGGTGGTGCTTCTAGTGTTGCAAGCATTCCAAGACTCTCTTCCCCTAGGAACTTTTGCAATACAGACAGACAATATGTCAGTTGTGTGGTACATAAACAAGGAGGAACCGGGTCTTACCCCCTTTGTCGGGAGGCCCTCAGAGTATGGCAGTGGGCGACCTCCTCCCAAAGCTTTCTTATAGCAATGCACATCCTGGGGAAATCCAACATGATAACAGACAAACTCAGCAGAATGATTCTGATGCCTCATGAGTGGTTCCTAAAACAAGTAGTAGCGGAAATGAATTTCCAGAAATGGGGCCAGACTTGTTGCAACCTTTTTGCCTCATCAATGAATGCCAAATGCAGCAGCTGTCTTGCCCTTATCCCCCTCCAGGGAAGTCACCAAGGGATGCAGTTATACACAATTAGCTCTCGGGTTTCCTGTATGCCTTTCTTCCCTTTCCATTGATAACCAAAGTTCTTCAGAAAGCCAATTCCGTGGGAAGTAATTTGATACTCATCGCCTCTTACTAACCTCATCAAATCTGGTTCCCCTTCCTTTGGCCTCATCTTCAGTGGGAGCCGTGGTTTCTGGACCCAGTTCCAGACCTTCTGATTCATGCATCAGGGATGCTCTACCCCTCCCTTCAAACCTTCAAATTGACAGCTTGACTGCTCCGATTCCAAACATAGTCAGGCTCCTTAACCTTTCTCCATCGGTGAAACATATATTGGTCTCATCTCATAAGGCTTCAGTGAGGAAATTATATGCCAGCAAATGGAAGAGATTTTCTTCTTGGGCTGTGAATAACCGCATTGATCCCTTCTGTGCCCCTGTATCTTCCATTCTTGAATTCTTGGCAAAGGTATTTAATGAGGGCACAGCTGCAGCTACTATTTGAGTTCAGTTAGCAGCGATATCTAATTTCCACATAGGTGAATTAGGGCCAAATGTGATGTCCTACAGACTTTGCAAGGCTTTTCTTAAGGGCACTGTTTAATTAAGACCACCCATTAAAGCACCTCCAGCACCATGGGACCTAAACTTTGTCTTATCCCATTTGATTCTTCACCCTTTTGAACCTGCATCATCCTGTGATCTAAAGTTTTTAACTTGGAAGACAATCCTTTTGATGTCCATCACTTCTGCTGGAAGAGTCCCAGAGCTACAGGCATTGTAAATAAAAGCCCCCTACATGCTTTTCCACAAACAGAGTATTCCTATGAACAAACTTATCTTTTCTACCCAGTGTATGCTCAGAATCTAATTTGAACCAGTCCATAGACCTACCAGTTTTTTTCCCCAACTATGGCAACAAGACAGAATATATGCTACACCAACAGATGTACATAGGCAGTTATGCTTCTACTTACATAGGACAAAAGACTTCAGGAAATCTCATCAATTATTTGTATAATTTTCAGACTACAAGAAAGGTGCTCCTGTATCAAAAGTCACAGAGATTGTATTACTTTTATTTACAAATCTCAAAACAAAGAACTCCCCGAAAAAAGTAAAATGTTATTCTACAAGAGACATAGTAACCTTTTCGGCTTTTTGGGCGAGACTATCAATTGATACCATTTGTGCTGCAGCAACATGGGCAAGGCCTCATACCTTTATCACTCATTACAAAGTGGATTTGGCCTCCAGGAATAGGGCCTTTTTTGGGACCACTGTTCTGAAGAATATTCTCCCATGAACCACCCACGAAATATGGTGCTAGGGACGCTGTCCCAACCAGTTAAGAATGAGTGTGATAGGGCAACATCACATAAAGAAGTTATTTACTCACCATAATGTTCCATGTGTGTTGCCCATCTTACCTTCATTATTACATCCCACCCTCCTTCCCCCTACCTTTGGCTCCTGTCGGACAGAGTGCTTACAATTAGAAATAAATGTTCTCTGACCTTCATTGCTCTGTAAGTTTTTTGATACTTTTATTGGTACCTAGTGTTATATCAGCAAACAAGATCTGGGGAGTTTTCCTAGGGCATGATGGGATAGGGTTACAGCCATGAGCTAGTGGAAGATCTTGAGCTTTTGCTTAAGGCAGAGACAGAACCGAGGATCGGTTCCGAACCAACCAGTTAAGAATGAAGGTGAGATGGACAACGCACATGGAAGGTTATGGTGAGTACATAACTTCTTTTTTTTTCTTAGATCAGACAAATTTACATTTTAATTTTGTTGTGCTGTAACCTCTGTTTACAAATAAAAATAGTCCATACAATCTGACACAGTAGTTCTCTTCATAGAGGAGAGGAGAGGAACCGACAACTTTGTATGGTAGTCAGTGTTTGTCACTTACATGTACATTGGCTGTAATATTGAGTCAAGCTGGTGTATGAAGGGAATGTCTTCCCCATCCACATTGATGTCATAGGCTTCCAGGTCATCTCCATTACTGGGAGAGAACTGACTGACTTTACGATAGATTCTTGTTTCTAGATCGGTAGATATTGTTGAATTCATGTTGTCTGATGGCTCCTTTGTATCTTGTTGAAGGACTGCTGTGAGTGGAGGAGTGAAATTTCACACCCACACTAGTTAAGGGCTTTGTTTTTTCCCGGTCATTGATTTCAATATCTTGTCAGCTTCCAGTTTAAACTCCAAAAGACCCCTAAATGCTGAACCTGTAGAGCATATTTTGACATCCTTAATGAATGGAGTTAGGTGAAGTCATAAATACCAGCATGCAGCTAGGATGAGCCCTGCTACCATGTCAGAACACTCTGCTGTATCACATGTTATTTGGACCATTAGGCTTCTAGCAACAGAAGCTGTGGAAGCCTTATTTCATTTTTTAAGGTCAGTGTCAGACATTTTCTACAGGGGATGTTGCACTGTATCTAATAGGTCTTGTTGAAAGTGCAACATTTGAGTCAAGTTGTTTAATGCAGGTGTGGAAAATGCAAAGTACTTGTTTTCCAGTTTATCCATAGTCCATGATTTTAGGTACAGGGGACAAATAGCTGGAAATTGAGGAATGGGGTTTCTCTTTTGGGTTGCAGCTGGGGCACTGACATCAGGTTTGTGAGGCTGTCCCGTAGCAAATACTTCTTATGTGAGACAGTAAATAAATAACGTCCACCTTACAAGAAGTGGTGGCTACACTGTTAGGGTACTCACAAAGATTCATCTTCCCTTTTATTGATTTATTGCTAACCTGCTTTATTTTTGGGGGGGGATCACATGATAGCAGGTCCCAGTTCAAGTATTCAGCAGGCATAAGGCAGATATTCAATCATGGGTGAGGTACCAGTTCATTTCAAAAGTCAAGTGTGACATTCACAAGCACACACACACACACACACACACACACACACACACACACACACACACACACACACACACACACACATGCTCAATGTACACACTTTCAGACAACTTAGTTGCTCACTAATTCACCTACCCACACGTCTTGGAGATATGGATCTAAACCAAAGACCTTAGCAAAAGCATGAGACACAGGGATGATATGTATGACCAAAAAGCCACAACAATCATGAACTGAGTAAGACAAGTAAGCACTATGAGGCATCTCTTGTATCAGCCACACCACTGTGCTTCCTTCAGACATAATTAGCAGTATCTTGGAAGGTGCCCTTGAAAGGTTGAACCACTGAGGAGGTCTGTTCTGCTTTCTTACTGACATCTTGCAGTCTTCTTTGGGATGAAAAGATTGAATCAATGGACTACCCCCTTTGTTCTGCATTTGTGTTGTGATCTCACCAAATTTAGGATCATGAAGTTATGAACTAAGGAAAGGGGCCTCTTTTTCATCATCTACATTGTGCTTGTAATCTTGCAGGACTCTATACAGTTCATTTCTGGAGGCTTTTTTCCTGAGCTTCTAACTAAATGGTGAGTTTTTAGGAAATGACACTACCTCTATCTTCATTTGAACATATTGCACAAAAGGTGCAGGAAGAAGCGTAGGAACTATTATCTGGGGCAATGGGGCAATGAGAATCTCAAAAGGCAGGCTGATGGGCTGGCTGATACATGAGGCATTGTCAAGTTTATTTATGTCAGGTAGGCTGACGTCAGATGAACAGGCACCAGTCTGCTTCAACAATGACAGCTGAACCAGTGTTTGTATGATTTACATCAGTGGAACCAACATCTGTGTAGTGATATCACGTAGGGCTGATACTGGTCATAAAGCATCTAATGTCTGGTCAGAGTTGAGTGTATAGTTTCTGATGTCAACTACTGTAATCGATTTGTGGTAGTAAAGGAGTCTACCAGCTGGTCAAGAAGAGCCTAAATTGGGTGCTTGGGAAGGCTGAAATGCTGGAACAAAGATGAAATCAGAAGTGTTCTCTGGCCTATTAGTTGTTACCTTGGTATCTTGGACAGGAGGCTCAATGAAATAAGCTTAGCCTTTGATTTTGTCTCCTCCTCCTCTGTTATCTTGTACTGTTTCTCAAATATTTCATCTGAGAAGCATGCCAGCATGAGAAATGTCTTGTTGTCTTTTTCAGAGTTCTCATGTTTCTGATGAGAAGTTTTATGAAATTGTTTTGGTTGTGGAGAGATGTAGATGAGCCACAGGGTTCATCCTAGTCATTTGGAGCTTCATTTTGTTTGCCTTTCTTTGGCACATTCTAGCAGTGTCACTGCAGACAGAACACCTTTTGGTGCAGTGGGAGATACCTAAGCAAATTAAACACGTTACATGTTTATCTACACATGGGGATTTGCATGCCACAAGACACTTATTTTGTGGAGATGTGACTGCTGAAGGGAAGAAGCACATATAACAAATATAATAAAATAAATCAAGAAAAAGTTTGTGAGATTGTATGAAATATAAAAAGGATAGCTAATCAGATTGCAGATGCCTTCAAAATGTATCCTCTAAGGCTATCTTAAATCAAATGTTAGTTCCACAAAAAACATTTCTGTTGAAGCAGCCTGGATACATCCAGTGTGCAACCAAGAAATGAAGTAATCTTCTAGGGCAGTATATTAGGTGAGTTATGGGTGGGGCTTAGAAGTCTGAAAAGATTTGTGTGCTGAACAGACCCAAGTGCTTGAAATCATCAGTCCCATCTGATCCTGCAAATGGAGCTTTACAACATCAGAGATGGAGATTTTATCAGTGCTGGTGCTATATTTTTGTAGTATGAGTTGTTGTTGTACCGAAAAAGAAAAGCCACCGTTACCCACTATTTTTGGATTAAAGGTACTGCCTTTGGATTCTCAAGTGTGTCTTTTTTACATCGTGGTAGAGATCAGGTTACTGTCTTTACATTTTTGTAGTATGCTTCAAAACAGGTACCTTCAAATGACTGCTAGAGAAGGCTCGTCTTTCAGACTGATGATGTATAACAACTAAGTGAAAGAAGCCAAAACAGTGCTTTGAAAATGTGTATATTGGAAATGCCGGTCAGAAAAGTACCATTGCTAAACAAGCAAGTTGCAGAAGTTAAAATAGAATACTAGCTGCCGTATCTAGAAGTTTCAGAGTACTCTCCAATCATAGTGAAGTAGCCTGGTATTCGATACATGGGCACACTTTTTGGTCTTTATCCATGTTCTTTAAAACTAAAACATATTAATTTCATTAAGTCAATGGGCAGTAAGTACTCTTACTTCACAGGATGTGACGTTTTTGTTGCATGTTGCAAAGGACAGCAAGCAATTCTTGTTTAGAGAAATGTATGACATTGTGAAACTGTCCAGATTACTTTCAGTCTCCCTCAGTCTTGGGTGCGTAATTAAGAACAAATCCAAAAATGTTTGAACCTTAGTTGCTGACCGTATAAGCCACTCGTTTGAAATTTTTGAACAATTATAGACACTGCACACTTGTTTTCTGTGTTCTCATGTTATGCAACACCATACATTTGCCTGATGTGAAATGATATCATGAACTGAAAAGGATTGGGCAATCCTGCTGAGACAGCTATACTGTGTGAAATTTACAAAAACTGTATTCTGTGAAAGGAATGCTGCCTTTGATGTTTCTCATTCTAGAAGTAACGCCTGGATCCAGATGAAATTGACACATGCTTTCAGGGTGTTTGCTGGGTGAGTGCCTTCACTATTAAAAACAAAAAATGTAATCTTGCCAGTAGTGAATGTGAGGAATGCCGTCAGACTTTGACCATCTCTTGAGAGTGTATTTTTTTTTGAGGGGGTTTCAGCGCTTACTGGAGATTGTTGGACATTTTATGCAGAAAGAAACAAGCAGTGCATTAGTAATTAGCATTTGCATGCCTTTGTGACATAACAGTATTCGAATGATGAATAATACTTTCACCTAAAATATTTCATTGCCACAGCAGTTTGCTGTAGTAGTTATATTTTAAAAATGTTGTATGTAAAACTCCTTGGGGCTAACATAATTGTCAGGTAGCTGCTCTTTTACCTTGAATTTGGCATTTATTTCATAACACGAGTGAGATAATGAACATGCTGATATGGGTGTCATTTGTTAGATAGCATTTGCTGGAATTTTTTTTTTTTTCATTTTACATCTACACATTTTGCTTATTTGTGTAGTTACTTTAAGTTTATGTCACTCCATCAGAATTAATTTGTATTAGCTGAAAAGCTTTGTGTTCTGTATAAGTTCATAAGTACTTAAACATTGATATTTGAGGATCTTAAGAAGCCTAGACTTATATTACCATGGTACTTTTTTATCAGTTGCATTTTGTGTATGAATAAAGCAGATGTAGGCATAACAAAGTTTGTTACACTGTTCCTGAACTTGTAAGAATGCAGAGAATCATCAGGTTTAACTGGATAGTGAAGAAATAGTTGTAACAAGTATTACAATATGACGTCTGCATTAAAATACCACATTTGCGAGGAATGCCGATGTGCAGTTTCCAGAATGACATTTAGTTATTGGAAATGAGAGACCATATTATTGTGAGAGTATAAGCACATGGGAAGTCTTGCGAAGTTTACTATGTACTGACTTAGAAGCCACTTGTGTCGCATAGGACTGCTTTCGTTTTGGATTGGTTAGCGGCAGGGCGATTTCAATAATTTGAAACTTTGTTTGCTACAGGTGAGGTACCAAGTGTAGGTTACCGGCAGACAGGTAGAAGACTGTATGCTCTGCGTAATGCACTGTTTTCCAAGTGGAGTGTTGTGACAGTGGTCAAAACAAGACCAAGGAAAACATCAAAGGCACTAGAGAATACAGCTCAGCGGATGATTTAACATCTCAAAATTGCCCCATTAAACAGCAGTCAGGTTCTACCTGAGTAGTGCAGTCCGTGTAAAGAGCCTGTGGACCTTGCCATGCAGCATATAGTGGTTTGCAGTAAAAAAAAAAAAAAAATCCAGAAATACATTGCAGTGTTTCTCAAAATGTTATAGCTATGAGAACATGATCAGTAGCTTTCACAAGGAATGTGGCATTCGGTGGCCACATTTAGAGCCTGTGGTTGATATTTAGGAGCATCCCCATGTGCACGGATTTTTCATCATTATTGGCCTTTCCATGACCTTGACCAGAAGACTAAGAAAACAGAATAAAACTGTATCCTTATTTATCACTGTGAGTACAAAAGTCTCATGTGTCTGCACTGCTGCTCATCCTCATGCAAATAAACATACTGTACGTACACTAATAGTGTAGGGCCCACTAAAGCATGCACT
Organism: Protopterus annectens; assembly: GCF_019279795.1. Lineage (NCBI taxonomy): Eukaryota > Metazoa > Chordata > Ceratodontiformes > Protopteridae > Protopterus > Protopterus annectens. The sequence goes on along the minus strand of NC_056728.1, from coordinate 1,243,591,628 downwards.
TCCTCAACCCATGAACAAGTATCCATATTTTATTTAGGCATTGTTGTGTTGTCGTTGTATGTTTCGGCTTTTCCCAGTTAGGGGTCGCCACAGCAGAACTCTGGTCCGCTAATGATTGGCAGTAGATTTTTACGTGCCGAGTTGCTGGCCCTGACGCACTACCTTCAACGAAGGTGCGCCCATTCACGCATGTCTCCACACAGAAGACGCTGTAGCTGAGAATCGAACAGGACAATGTCTTACTGTGAGGCAACAACGCTATACCGCAGCACCACCACCACCGCAGTTGATTTTATTTAGGCATTATTCTTTTAAAATCCATCAAGTTAGCCCGCTAATAAACATTTTTCAAGCCATTTTCACCTGAAATGGTTTCATATCATTAAAAATGTATTTTTCACAGATATAAAATATAGTGTGGTCATATTGTTAAAAGTGACAGTGTTCGAGTGCAATGCATGTCATAAAATGCAACAAAAATTATTGAAAGCTGAGGGAATGCAGTAAAAGTTATTTCTTGTTGCATAGTTTTTGTTATGATTGCATTTTCTAACCATAAGTACCACCATTGAATTGTAATGATTGTACTGAAGGAACCTAATCCCATAGTGGAAAACAGCTGATGTTAAAACTGATGAGAGCACGGTGCTGACTAAAAAAAGTGCAGATTGCTGTACCATCTGAAAAATCTGCAGATTGCCACACTACTCTCAGATGTCACCTATGCAAGAAGCCAAAAATACCTGATATTACTCTGTATGTCCCCTAATACATGGAATCATGCTAGACTTATTCAGGGCTATCACTTATCAATATTATACATGATTGCCCCATTCGTTTCCATACACTCCACACATATGGTATCTTCTTAGCTGTTGTACTATAAGAAACTGCCATGCTTCTGCTGTTGGCACTGACCCCCCACCCCTAAACAAATTGCAACATGTTTTATTGAGAGTTACAAGCCAGTCTGATATAATTAAATGTCAGATGCAGCATTCTGCAGATGTTATTTACTGTCTGGACAGCTTTGTTATTCAGTGACTGTGCAGAGGCTTGCTTCACATAGTAAGTTATCCTGACAACCCACAGGGCTTAGTGACTTTGTCAGTGATAAGTTTGTTGGAAAGCAGATCAGTGCATTCAAAAGGAGTGGTAAAATAAAAGTCCGGGGAAAATATCTCTGTAGTATAATTTTAAAAAAATGTGAAACTGACTTTGAGCAGAGGTTATAAAGATATTAGCAGTACCGTTCATAAGGACATTTTTTTAAAGCTTACAATGATGGCTTTGTTTCAGAATATTCAAAATATTCAAGCAATTTACCAGAGTAAAAAGAAAAAAAAAATAGATACATTTGCTGCTAGATATAAGATATATTTTAAGCCATGATATAATAATGCCTAATTTAAACCAACAAACCGTGCATAAGCAAGCCCTTAAAGTGATACTTCATTAGTCTGTATGACATTATTTTGTGTACCTGTAAAGTAAAGCGTTAACTCTGAACTCATTTTTATATGCTGATACTGTTATCAACTCCCGCTTCAAAATATTTTCTTCAAAACAGAGAATTGTCTCTTTTCAATTAAGTGGCTTCCACTTCTCTTTTTTGTGATTTATTTAATTATAGTTATTATATTTTTCATATTTGTTAGTAAGATAAGTACACACTGGCCCAAGGACCCTCTTCAGACATAACCAAAGCCACAAAGGCACAAAACAATAGGGACAGCATATGTACACAAACTCATTAACAGTAATATATGCAGAAAACATGGTAACATAACATGTAACTGTTATGCAGGCAATAGAAAGAAAACAAAGCCCTGAAGCCTATTTACAAGTCACTATCCTGCATCATACAATATCAAAAGATATGAATCCTAAAGTCAAGAAGATTAGATGAAAATGGGGGTGTGGAGGGGAGGAGACATAAAAGTTAAACAAGGTAGAAGTAGAAAAGAAGCAGTTAAAATGTAGTGTGGATTAGAGTGTAGAGGAGATAGGACAGTAAAAAGGGAGCTAGTAGTGAAAATAACTTAAACTAAACAGAGGAGCTGCAAAGTCCAAAGTTTAAAAATGTATCCATGTTAAATAATGCACATAAATACAGCTTTCACACTTTTTTCTGTCTCACTGCACATATTCCTTCCATTTTGTAAAATCTTAGTATTCTGGTATGATTTCTTAAGATCCTTTTGTTTTGCAGTGTGTCTATAGACTTCATTTACCTTTATGAGAAAGTTGGCTTTATTTGCCTCATTATGAGACTTTGTTTTGATTGTCTTCTGCACATCAGTCTTACATGGCATTGGATTCTCTGTCTTTCTCTTTCTGTCTGAGTGCTATACATAAACATTGTACACCATGCCCTATGCAATTCATAGCACTTACTTAGACTATGCTATAGTCTAATAATATACCCAAATGCATACTTTGAGTCCCTTGTACAAAGGTGGCATGCAGTGAGGGTTACACAATATAGTAAATGACTGAGAATACGTGAATGACAGACTACTTTGTGGATTAAGGAAGAGAAGCTCCAGTGGTGTAATAGTGGACAACATATCGTAAACAAAGCAGCATGGCACCCAACTGCCAAGATATGATGATTGTATTTCTGAACATAACATAGCTGATGACACCATCACTGTTCCCTAGAATGACAATCCCAGTAGGATGGGGAAACACCATGTGATACAATAGCACATCTGGAGTTGTGTTTTTGTACATACAAGTGTACTGCTATAGTCAAACTTTGTACACTCCTAACAAAGTGATTCAACCTAGCTCCAGCCAATGGGAGTGGCTGCAGTACTAGAATTCTTCAATAGCATACTATGTTACTGACAGTTCATCAGCAGTTATGGCAACTGGGGCAGAAAGTTTTATGAACCGGCCCTGCTATGACTGAGAAGATTTGTAGATATAGGCTATGCCCCTTCCCCTGCAGTAGGTAAGTAAGGAAATGGCCAGTGGAGCTGATATGTTCATAGGTGTGTACTAGAGTAATGGCCCTGGAGTCTTTACAAGCCTAGCCCATAGGATTACACTGGCATCTTGCCACCCGACCTTAGTTCCCAGTGCCTCTGTCGAGTAGAGCCACTGGAGTGATCCCCGGGGTGAATTTTCTATTTCCCATCAACTCATCAAGATTTATCTTGAAGAGGAACAGTGAGGTGCTCTGTTTGACATGTATGGGAAGTGTATTCCATAGCATGGGCAGTCTCTGGGTTATGAACCTGTCCCTCCAGTTTGTTCTGTTGATTGTGGTAATGAGGTTGAGGTCTCTGGAGCGTGTGGTGCAGAAGGATTGGGATTTATTTAGATGTATTATTTCTAACAGAGCTGGATCAGACATGGCTTTGTAAGTCAAGCAGAGATCACCTCTAAGTAGGCGATATGAGACAGAGAATGGTTGGAGTTTTTTGAGTCTGTCCATATAGGGCAAGTACTTTTGCAGCCTCTCCAGTTGTTGCAGGTGTCTAGTGAGGTACATGCCAAATGGGGCCTTGTACTCGATAATTGGCCTAATGAGGGAAGAGTAGAGGGAGACAATAACCTCTTTCTTCCTGGATGCAAAACCCTTAGTAATGAGATGTGCCACATAGAAGGACTTTCTGACCACAGTGGCAATGTGATGGTCAAAAGAGAGGTTGCTGTCAACCTGTGTTCCCAGATCTCTTATAACACCTTGTGGAGTACCATTGATGTGGTAATTCATGGGAATCAGGTTTTTCCCAAAGGGGATGATGATGCAGTTTTTGGCATTGAGCTTAAGGCCATGGTTCTGATACCAGTCGTTGGTCTCAGTGAGGGCTTTCTGTAGGATGTCAACATCACTTGGAGAGTTAATAATAGCTCCCAACTTGCAATCATCTGTGAACTTTCGTGTTGCCTGGACTTCAGAGAAGTAGATACCAAACAGGAGGGGACCCAGGACTGAACCCTGTGACACTCCACTTGTGTCTGGTCGGCAGTCTGACTTGGAGTCAGCTACTTTCACACTGTGGGTTCTATCTGTGAGCCTATTTGCAACCCACCTAGTGATATAGGGGTTGATGCCTAGCTTAGTGAGTTTATCTATGGTTCCTGCATGGGGAATGGTATCAAAGGCCTTGGCCATGTCAAGGTAGGCTGTATGAACCACCTTGCCTTCATCCACAGCTCTGGTGACTGACTCAAAGAAGTCAACCAGGTTGAGCAGACATGATCTACCCTTCACAAAACCAAACTGTATGTGAGATCCAGAGTTTGGAGATTCCCTATATCCTTGTTTATTAGGTCCATGATGATGCGTTCCATAGCTTTGCATATCAGACTAGTCAGGCTAATGGGGTGATAGTTCCCAGGGTCTGTAGTCACTCCTTCTTTATGGAGAGGGATGACTGTAGCAGTGTGCCATTTGGTAGGGACAAAGCCTGAGGTGAGTCTTTATACACCACCAGTATATGTATATGGGTATATATACTGTGGGTGTCTTTGTGTCTATGTGTTACTGACACTGTGTCAGTGTCCAAGTACAGATCATGAAGTGTGAGTATGTGGAACAAATGGACAAAATGTGCAGTACTTGGTAGCAGCTTGCTAACAGCTTCAACTCGGAAGCTTGCAGGTTAGCTGAGATATGCTGCATTATACTTATAAAAGTCTTTTGATGAATTAACATGATTTATTATTATTTGCAGTGCATATTGTTAAAAACATTTCATAACAATGAATTTATTTTGCATATTAGTTAAAAACTTTTCTTGACACTGAATGTGTTTATTGTTAGTTACTAGGCTTACAGGCCAGTGGACCACTGAAGAGCCTAGCCCAACTTCCCAGTTGCCCCCAAGGTCACACAGTAAATGAGAGCTGAAAGAGTCAAACCCTGCACCACAGGAACTACAGCTCTCTGCCTTAACCCTTTGCATCAACTGCCACAGCCTTTTAATGCAGAACAGCATAGAACATGGACTGTAAGATGTAAAATGAGTACCATCCCTCATAATGAAGTGTAGTTAAGAGGTATGCAGAAAATACACAATCTTGGCTTTTCCAACAGCTTGTGAACAACCACAGATAGCAGTGATGGCAGTCATGAAAGGCAGCCAAGCCAAGTCTGATGACTGAGTCAGCCATTTGAAAAAATAAAATGCCAAGCAAAAACAAAACTACAAACAAGTGTGATCACTAAAAGAAATGAAACTATTTAAAATGGATGGGAAATCGCAAATTCACCCCTGGGATCTCTTCTGTGTCCCTGCTAGACAGAGGTGCAGTAAACTAATCTTAAAAGGGTACCTTATGTGACCTACTTTACAGAGGCACAGTGGGCTAATCAAATAGGGAGGCGGAAGCCAAATACACTCTGGCTAGGCTTATAAATGCCCGAGGGCAGATAACCTAGTATCTACCTATGAATCTATAAATAATGTCATCATCCCATCAAACTACTGTAGCCAGTAGAAATTTATCTATATTATATCTTTATATATGTAAACCTATATACATGAAACTAACCCACCCATCTGGCATGTAAACAACACGAGCAGTACATGTCTAGTTTGCTTTGGATAGTCAGTGGTTCAGCTGTAGGTAACTCAAGTTGGCACCCTGGACAGCATAATGCTCAACCTCTTACCTCCAGAATCAGTATCAGTCCAGAAATAATAAGGGATAATTAGCGAAACTTTTAAGAAGTTGACAGAATAAGGGATTGTGAATTAAAATGTATTTTCTGAAGTAAAAGACATCTATAACGGTCATTATTTTTTAAGTGCAGTCCACCACATTTTCTCTCAGATCACCAGTTTAATGAGAGATAAGGAGGAACAGAACTAAATTCGGAGCCCAAAATCAGGGACAGGAGAAGTGTGCAGGCAGTCCCATGATGGCGCACTCCTCAACACAAACCATATTTCTTCCAGTTCTGAACAAAGACAAAACTAATTGGGGAGCAAAAACCCAAAACCAGGACATTTTTAAAATATTATTCTAATTCACACACAAAGATAAAAGAACAAAAGGTTTTGTGTCAACATGCATTTTCTGAACAATAAAAGCATGAAACTCTGACGACTGTCATTATTGACTGACTGTGACTATAATCCTCAGTAATTTACCAGGAAATCAATAATTTTATAAATAACATGGCAAAAATATGAAGAGAAATCAGGAACAGAGGTATGATTCCCAAACTCTGGATAAACAAAGTTGAGAAAAAAAGGAAACTGTGTCTTTTAAGCTGCTAACCTATAGCAAAGAGCGTACTATAACTTTCTTGCTACAGTTTAATCTGTTATCTGTATAGATAGTAAGGTATTCAATTGGTGTTTAATGACCGTCAGTCAGTGTGAGTGTTACTTAACAATTTAACTGCCTAATCGACAATTATTAAGCACTGCTGATTGCACCCCTTAATAGTTACTTTACACCATACCTCTCAATGTATTTGCTCAAGAGTCCTAGACAAAGCCAAAACCTCTTAATTAATTCAGAAACTTAAATAGAACAACATGATTTGAATCAACTTTCTGATCAATCAGAAATATGAAACAATATTGTCTGGCAGTATTAACTGACTGCAATCCTTAGAAATTTACCAGAAAAAAAATGAGCCAAAAATGTTCTGCCAAACTGGGCAGTTAGAAATATGGTTTGCTCCAGGGCAGATGTCTCCTTCACCTCATCCTCGTTATAGTAATAATTTGCTTACTAACCATTGGTCTGAAATTAGTGCTGACAGCAGTATTACATGAAGTAAGCGTACTGTTTTAATGTTTCTAGATAGCAACAGAAAAATGAGTCACTAACAATACCATGCAGGCAGCAACAGAAACAATTGTTAATGTATGACATGGCTTACCAGTTTGTGCTTAAATTGGAAGCATACGCTATTAATATAATTTAATGAGTTAAAAAAAATCTTATTATTTTGTGTGGATTCTGGTACTTCCTGTATCAACTTCTAATTGTGAAATATTAACATGAGCAGGAGGTTTCTTACTCTTGGAGTGTGACCTGCTGCTCCCATTATGTTTTGGAACTCTTGCTCCATTGACCAATGCTGTGTAATAGTGTGCAGCATGTAAAAAAATAAATAAATAAAGCAGCTTACCCACAGCAAAACTGTGGTGAAAAGAGCTAGATAAATAGATATACTATAAAATCTTATGTAGTGTCAAAGGCAACACAGTGACTGGGCTGGTGGGCCCCTCAGAGCTGTGGTCCACAGGTAGCCACCCAAATCACCCTGTTATAATCCACCACTGTTTCCATATGTATTTCAGTAAGTAACCATCTGAAGCTTTGGGACAAGCTAGAGCTTCACTTAGTAAGTGTGAGATGGCCATTTCTTGGAATATTCACTTGCAGTCTCAGAGTTAGTATGAATAAGTTTGGGGTCTATATTATAACATCGAATGTTATAATATCGAACCCATAATGTCGAATGCTGAAAACAGCGAAGGTGCAGTACACCAAATTCTTTCTCAGGGAAAGAATTCGGTGGGCCGTTGCTGTGGCTTCGCTGTTTTCAGCGTTCTATATGTTGGAGAGTTACGTGTCGGGTTCACGTAAGTGTGAGATTGTGTGTAGGTTAGGGGGTGGGTTAGGAGAGTTAGGGTTAGGGAACCGGTCAGGTAAGTGTGCATTTATGAGGACGTTAGTGTTAGGGTGCGGGTCAGGTAAGTGTGCGATTGTGTGTAGGTTAGGGGGCGAGTTAAATGAGTTAGGGTTTGGGCGCGGGTCAGGTAAGTGTGCGGTTGTGTGTAGGTTAGGGTTAGTGGGCGGGTTAGGGCTAGGGCGCGGGTGAAGTGAGTGTGCGGTAGTGACGGATCTTAGGGTTAGGGTCGGGTTAAGGTAAGTGGATAGCTAGTAGTGTATGTAAAGTTTAGTTTAGGTTTAGGTGTAGGATTTTAAGTGTATGTGTGTGGATTGCTGTTTTTTGTGTGTGTTTGTGTTGTGTGTATGTTTCTCGGAATAGCAATTTTTTTTCCCTGGGAAAAAATTTGCTATTCTGACTGTTCGATGTTTGCAGATTTCGGTGTTTAGGGTTCGATATTATAACATTCAATCTTTGTAGATTTCGATGTTATAATATAGACCCTAAGTTTGGTGGGTATGAGAGGCTTATCCACTGTTTAAACTTTTTTTTTTTTTTTTTTTTTTTTAAGGAGAAAAGTGATGTTTGAGATTCACTCATCTCTTGCATTCCAAGTCTTCATTTTGGCATGCTGGCACTTAGTGGGGAGCCTTTCATTCATATCAGATTTCTTGCCTGTCTTTTTTTTTTTGCAGTCCTGTGTGTTTTTGCACAATTCCGGTTGTTTTCCATGAAAACTCTGGACATGAGAATGTTCTACTTAGATGAGTGGTAAAAGTATTATTTCAGTAAAATGATATGTCAACATGAGTGTGAGGGTATAGGTGTGTACAGATGTGGAAATATACATTCATATGATTGGGTGTGTGTGTGTGTGTGTGTGTGTGTGTGTGTGTGTGTGTGTGTGTGTTATATTTACCTACAGACATGCACATTTCAGTGTTTCTTTGCTACAAAGTAAACACTTCTTAATCTCACTCAAAATCTGCTGATACTCGAGAACAATAGTTTTATAAAAATAATTCATGTTCGTTGTCACATAGACTTTAATTGTTATACATTTGATGGAGTGCATATCAGCAGCTCTGTGCTGCACTCTGCAAAATGATGTACAGACCTAATATAGGATTATGCCATGGGAATTTTTGATCACAGAAACGGGTATAAATACTAAACTGTTCGATATATTTTCATCTGGTTTTATAAATCCATTTTCTTTGAGGAAAGCATACAAAATGCAGCTGCTGGTGCTGCTGGAACATACTTTTTCTAGAAACGAAGTGGGTAAAAATGTTCCTGTTGAGATCCACAAATGATGACAATCAGCGTAATCACAGAGCTGCACTACAAATAATATCTACTTTGAAAGGAATTCAGCACCAGATTAGAATGACTTTATAACAAACTTTTCTAGGTTAAGACAGCCAAACTTATTAATGAGTAAAACACTGGAAATGTGTGGCTGCCATAATTATGGATTTGTGACAGAACATGCAAACTACTGCACAGTACACTGTAAATCATGTGGCCATCCACAGAAAGAAGGTGAAAAAATAATCCTATCCCGGCACCGTATGTGAATATTTCACTATGTTCCATGCCATGTGAATTTAATCAGTCTTCCATTTACTGCTTGTTGCTCAGTATTAGTGAGCACGGACCCCTGTCTGTTTATTTGCTGGGATTCCTGACACTCCTTCTAAGCTGTACTCTTGTTTTCTTAGTTTATTAGACATCTTTACACATGTTTTAACTGAATTTCATTATCTCTTGGGGTTTATAAATTGGATTCTAGTATGTTTTATAAACAACAAGTATATATTGTACTTTCATGATGTTTAATTTTCACTTTAATCCATATGGCCACACTCCAAGTCAATGTTGTGGGGTTCTGCATTTATATTAGCAAAGTATTATGGGAAAAGAAAATTAATTCCTCCAAACCAATGACACTTGTGGTGCAATTTCTGTAATACAGCATTTTATAGTATATTCACAGTAAGGTATTATTCCTGCAATATTGACTTGATACTATGTATTTAAAGGGAACGCACATATTCAATGGCTACAGTTAGCAGAGAAATGTAGTAGCATGTGTATATTTTTTCAGATGTCAAAGAGACAGACTAAGCTCTAAAATGTCAGAAAATCAAGCTGTCCTTAACGAGAAAATAAAACACAAAAATATTTCCTATCAGCATTATGAATTGTGTATTGTGGAGGTCCATATAATAAGTCATAATCCTAGCTCTGAGTTTCACGTCCTAATTTGCTGAAAAAAAAAAACATGTCTAAGTCACTTCAGTCATAGCAATTCAAATAATTTTAATAGTCTTTAGTAGTTCTTATTGCTGTGATGGCTTGTTCTGTATTTTGATAAACTGTGATGCAATAGTTTATGATACAACTTCATTTGCTTTTATTAAACTGCAGTTTAAAACTTTTCATACCTAATGAAACAGAATTACGGAACCTTGCTTGACATTTTTTTTATATGGTCCCATCTCTATGTGGAATCATGTTGTCCCCTGGTCTTTCTTGTTTTTCTATCCTCTGTTGATCTTTCTGGGTATTCAGGATGTAATCCTTTGCCTGGTGGGCTCCTGGCACCTTGAGGAGGTGTAAACATGGAGGCATGGAGCAGTCATTCACATTGTGGCTGGTGACTTAGCCTGGTTGTGAAAGTGGATAGTGCAGTGGCGTCAGGACAATTTTGTCATCCCTTGCATTATCAAGAGATAACCCGTGAGGCTCCTGATCTCCACCAGATGTTGCACAATCATTGGGTTTCCCCAGACCCTCTCCTGGGATTGGAGAGCTGGCTGTTGGTCATTTCATTCTATTTCCCACAGCCAGCATATTTATTTCTGAAGTTTTGCTTGACATTCCTGCTAGGCTTAATAATAATGGTAAGGTAGTAGATATAGAGAGATTATTTTCCCCCTTTCTGAATTGTAATCAGTACACTGTCTATATGTTACAAAGAGCATTACTGCAGAAGAGTGGACCAATTTAATGTTACCTCATACCTGTCATATCATACAGCAGTAGCACAGTTTGAAAGCTGTCATGTCATTTGACAGATAATGGTGATTGGTTCACTTGTTGCTTCGCAGCAAAAATACAATGAGATATGTTGGGCAGATGTAACTCTTATGCTTTTTCATTAATTCTGTTTATAAAGGGCACTGGTACCCCACCCTTAATCCCCTCCAACACTTTCTTTTTTTAAACTGTGCTAGGTTTAAGGGGGGAAATAACAGCAGTATCAGACTCCATTAAGGAACCCGCAGCAAAATGTCTGTCGTGTCTGTGTGTCCATCTGTTTGTCTATTTTACCAAGTTGTCTGTCTTGCTACTTATATACTAGGGAGGAACTTGTAGATAGTTACTGAACAGTACTGAATTCTGAATAACCTTGTCACTACAATTCTGGATCAGTACTTAATGTGGGGCAAGTGCTCTACAGTTTCACCCGACAAGTTTGGTTCACTACTAGGTACATGCAAGCTAGTTTCACAACATTCACACGGCTATTAACTTCACATAGTAAACAAAATCTTAAGACAGACCTATCATAAAATTACCTTGAAAATAACTGCTAAAAGTGAAAAGAACTATTACAGCAACATTTCATTGTTTCTTTAATAATGACCGTTTCCTTGGTCATACCTCTCAACTGTCCAGGTTTTTGCAGAGTGTTCAGATTTTTGCTTCATATTTTTGGTCTGTTCCTCTTAAAATTTTGGTTTTCTGGAAAATCATTGGCAACTTATTGAGGATTGAAATCAGAAAATAATGGCAGTCATTTGAGTTTCAGACTTTATACTCTTCAGAAAATGCATGCTAATGCAAAATCTGTTAATCTATTAACTTTCTAAGTTGTAAGAGCAGTATTTAAAACTGTCACTATTTTGGGGCCTTTGTCCCCCATTATGTATGGCTTTGTCCAATTTCCTTGCTTTTAGAGGTTGGGAGGTGTGCTGCCTATGCACATAAATTAAAACACTAGTTATTTGCACATTTTTTTTACATCTGGTTTCTTGACTGCTGCTTTACAATCTTCTCCATGCATTGTATTGTTCCTCAGAAGAAACATTTTTGCTTGCCAACCACTTTATTGCATCTCTGTGAACTTTGCACTCAGTGAAGTGCATTCTTTCTTGGAATGCTGACACATCATGTATTCTGCTGACCTGCCTACCAAGGCTGGTTTCCATGGCAACAGCAATGAAGAAAGCAGGAAGAGTTAAATACTCTTATACTGAGAGTAAAAAGATAAGAAATACTTAACCTTGACAAAGACAGATCAAAAGAAAGTACTTTTGAAAAACGAATGCCCATTTAATGAAAAAGCTTGCAGATTTGAATCTAATACAGCATTTTAAAGTGTAGTCTGCAGTTACCACTCTCAAACAAAATGCCTTTCTTTCCAGTACTGTGATCTCACTTCTTTTTAGCAAATGCCAATCTCATTGTTTTCCCATACCATTATACAAAAAGATCTGTAAAGTTGCACATGGCTTTTTTCTGCGTGCATATTAATGTGAACTAAGTTTAGACTCATTTGAAAGGGTAACAAGACCATTAAGCAAGTAAACTGAACAGACTGTATTCCATACCTAAAAAAAATGTGTGGAATCATTACTTGAGTCTGAGCAAAACACATGGAAAAAATGGAAGGTTAAGTATTTCATACAGTTTTATGAACACTAAATACATAAAACTAATAATAATGACCGAAAATAACAGCTCAAATGGTGCTGTATTGTATCACATGAATTATTGCTCCTCTGCATCAGTCACTGATCACATGCCCTCTGCTCTGAAGCATAACTTGATAATGCTTAGACATGTATGCACATACAAAACTGACAACTTACATATACCAACTCCATGGTCACACAGCAGTGGAGAAAAGTGAAAAAAAGACTGCAGTTCACAACCGCGCTCTCACATTATAAGTGCATGTGGTGTACGATTAAAATAAATAAAATAAAGCTAGTTTGCATATCTACTCTTGGTGTGTAATTATGCCATTGTTTTGGCCTTATACAATGTAAAATGTATACCACATATGCAGATAAAATATTTAATAAACTTCACACACAGTTTGGTTTGCATTCTTTTTAACCTGCCAGGCTTTTAATATGTCAGACAATCCGATATGGAATGTAAGCATATAATATACATGGTCAAGAACATGATGTTTCTTATTCTTATTCTGACATTCTCATATAAACACTTTCTATCCCTATGTATATATTCTCACTGTGAGATCAGCCTGTTTTGAATAATGAGTAATTTTTTAACCTTGAAAGGTGTGATTGCGTTTCTCCGCTGTCTGTCGACTGAAAGCATCATTAAGCTCTACACTGCCAGTCCTCACACATCACGACAATAGGCAGTGAACCAGCAGCAAGACATCTTGAACAAACTGCACTTAAGCAACTACAGAACAAGACAAAAGAACTCAAGCAAGTCAAGATAAATTTGTGTGTGTGTGTGTGTGTGTGTGTGTGTGTGTGTGTGTGTGTGTGTGCGCAACACAAATAACTGATCAGTTTTGGTCAGTATACAGGATTCATCGACTAGATTTAGTTGACTAATTTTTAGCTAACCATAAAAATATTCCAAAACACTGTTTGCCCCCTGTAAGATCCACGGTAGAGCCTTCTCTGGTGATTCAACATTTTGTCATTCTCAAGAACAGGCTCAGCTTTATGAATGCCATGAATGTGCAATTCAATTTTTAAGGATAGGATCATAGATCATAGATATATATATATATATATATATATATATATATATATATATATAGAGGGAGAGGCTTGCATAGTCTTTGAGGACTGTGTGTGTGTGTGTGTGTGTGTGTGTGTGTGTGTGTGTGTGTGTGTGTGTGTGTGTGTGTGTGTGTGTGTGTGTGTGTGTGTGTGTGGTGGGTGTGTGTGTGTCTGTTGCTTGTGAGGACAGGGCACATACTTTTGTAGTGTATGGCCATATGGCCTATAAAGTGCAACATAGCTATTTAGTCAGGCCATGTCATGATGTGAACAACTGATAACTGTCTTACAAAGACTAAAATGAAACATTTTAAACCCCCTAAGTAATTTTTGGAGTTCTTACATGTTTTTTTTCTTACATTGTAATTGTTTTGCTAAACAGAGACCGCTACTGAAAGCCAGCAATATTTTAATTTCCCACTAACCACTTCCTAATTTTGATATTTCTTAGTATTAGTAATTAGGAATTTATTTTGACCTCATCAGCTGTACAAATAAAGTTAATATTTTGGTAACTAATCAGTGAAATTATTGCGTTGGACAATTTTCCTTCCTAAGGTGTGGTGTTGCAAGCTACAGTAGTAGAGAAAGTGCAGTGAAAGTAATTCAAGGGAAGTTTTAACAGTTGTGAGCAAAGGTTAGAAATTCTACTTTTGACTACACAGTTCTATATATAGTAACTTCTCCTCTGACAAAGATATGTAGGTAAAGATGTATGTACATAAGATGTGCAAGTTCTTGGATTTGCTGAAACTTAAACCCTAAACCAGGCGTTTTTGGAAGTTTTTTTCTTATTAGTTTTTCTCTGTAGTAGGCAAGTAACGCTATATGTATGATGCAAAAGTAGATTACTGTGTTATACTTGGTTCCAAAGGGTGCAGTCAGTAGCAGAAAATGCTTTACCTGAAGTGAGAAGACAGTAGTGAAATATAGATTATTTTAAGTAACCCTGGTGAAGATGATTAGCTGGATCTGATAAGCTGCTTAAAATGTAAAATGCATCAGTGTTAGTGTGTCTTTGCCCAATGCAGTACATTTCCTCCACAGCACAGTTCATCTACCCAGTGTATCTTCTCTGTGTACTGACTGAACTGGGTTAGAATATCATTGTTGACCTTGATAATTTGAACCATCTGGTAATCATGGAAGCCCAGTATGCTTGTATCCCTTCTATTGCTAGCATCATTACAATCGTTACACCTGGCATTCTAAGACAGTGTAGGAAATGCCTTATGTTCACTGACAATGAAGTACTAGCGGACCATCATGTCATAGTTTGAGAGGTGTAATTATCTGTATAACCTGGTGACCAACCTGTTACATACACAGATTATCACGTAGCAGCACATAACCTCACCAACACCTTCACAAGATTACACTAAACTAACATACTCTATGGCTGTAAAAAATCAATCCTCAAGCCTTCAAGAATCAGAATTAAAGAGCCTACTAACACAGCTCTACCAAACTCACATATCTCAATAAGTCATGAGGCCACAGCCTGCAAACCTTACACTGCCACTAAGTCTGCCTGTCCACGTAGAAACATCCTAATTGCTGAATCCATTTTCGGGCCCACAAACTCTACACACTCATTAGAATGGACAAAATCCACATGGCAGCTGTGATGTCTGTGCCCTGGCCCAGCAGTCAAGAAGCCTCAATCCTCACCACTAACACCATATGAGAAGAAAGGATAACAAATACACACAGTAAAGTGCAATTTTCCTTAAGAGAACACAGAGATCACAGTCAGTCCGGGGCTGGTCGCTCCCCTGCTCCCCAGATTCCCAATAAAACTCCCCACTGGCACAGCTATAGGGTCCAGTTCTCCGCCAAGCTGGGCGAGCTAAAATCTCCAGCACCCTCTCTGTCCAGCCAGTGCTTTGTGTCCCTGCCCAAGTAGCTGACACACACACACTTTGAGATAAGAGGTTATACAACCACACAGACACTAATGGGGAAGGTTGGTACAGGCTCTCCAGCTGTGCCCCTTTTAACCTAGACTATACGGTAGTACCGGCTGCCACCACCCAGCTAATATTATCAGCTACCTAAAGGCCCTTAAAAGGGTGTCCAATTATTACTGTGCAATATTATTATCCAGTTGGTAGATGTGACTAAACAGTCTCAAGGCTTATTAGAGTGAACTGGTACAGGATCCTTATATACATGCAGTTTACTCTTAGAGCTTAACTTATCTTTGCACAAACCAGCCACAGTTAAAACGTTTTAAAATATTTAATAATAAATAATTAAAACCACAAGACAATACTTTCTACTACACAGTCAGTGCTAGTCAAGAGTTCAGAGATCACACAGAAATACTTAAAATAATTCAGTAGTACAGTTCTGACATCACTTAGTCTAAACTTTCTAATTTCTAGCTTTCTAAAAGAAAACACAAATCTAAGATAACTTATATAAGACAACAGGCAGAGTGCTGATGAGTTAGATATCAAGACAAAAATGCTTAATAATCTCTGGTTCTCACTGTTTAAATTGAAACTGCAGTTCTGCTAAAACATTACATCATTTCACACTTTCCTGGTGTTCCCAGGCTGACAGAAACTGCATTTACATTTTTTTACACTTAGAGCAATAAAGGACATTCCACATGTAAATTCTGGTCATTAACTTTAGCCTTAAAACAATAGGCAGGAAGCCTTCATCTAGCCAAATTGTAAACATCAAAAGCAGTCATGAAATAATTTTATTTTCAAAGGACCAATAAGAAATGCTTGACTTAGCTTTCTTTACAGCAGATGGCAATGTTGCCACATTGTTTTAAGTTCAACATTTCACAGTATTTGCAAATGATAGAATTATGTACCAAATTCTATTTGACTAGGCTGGCAGCCTTCACCCATCTCTACCAGTCTTCACAGCAGCTACCTTTTTAGTGCCAGGACCCATGGGGTCACTAGACTTTTACAATCCAAAAGATAGCGGGAATTTGACTGCAGCTTTATGATAGCTCCTTTAGTGAGACACATTGGTACTTGATGTGCTTGTGTCAGATATAGGTTAAGACTATTGCTCTGAGTGGAATCCCACCCTCGCCCAGAATGATGCATTGATACAAAGAGATGACAATTGGCTTTAACAATCTGCTAAGTAGATGGTGTTATTCTGTGGGGATTCAGTATGCATCAGCTTGGACTGAGATGATTATCAGTCTTGCTTGCTTCACCAGGGATGTCATGCACCTTTTATTCCATTCAGTCTGCATACTGGCCAAAGCTCTTGCTGTCCTCATTAGTATCTCTTTTATGTAAAGTCTACCATCTGGACAGTCCAACATGACAAAAAGGCTTGCAGTAAATTTCAGTCTAGAGCACATCAGGGTTGCTGTGTTCAATATCAAAAGTCTTCACAATACGTTTCCAGATCTTCAGATGGAGTTGGAGCCCATTCACACCTGTGTTGTAACAGAAACTTGGTTTCTTTGTAAAGACAGCAGTCCCTCCTTACTAGGCTTCAGCATGTACCAAGCATTCAGACATCCTGGAAATTGTTGGGGAGCATCAGATTTGTCAGAGATCCCATCATCTCAATTCCAATTCCCCTGTGATCCAAAAGCAGATGTTATTGAACTCGAAATTACTCTAAACAGCACAAAATATGAATTTATCAGTTGTCTTATGTCCTTGGATGACCACATAATATGTCTAAATGTGTGTACTGAGCTACCTGTAGGAAAAAAATATATTCTTGATGGGTGATTTTAACTATTTATCTATTATTTGGTGCAACTGTATCACAAAGGCTAGGGATATCCAAAGATTCCTAGACTTAGTAAAAGGTATCTCCTTAGTTATCCATTTGACTAGGATTCAACTTCTTCTTGACCTCATCCTCATTAACATTTCGCCTGTTGCACTCCTACAGCAGTGTCATCTCTGGTAAAATCTAACCACATATCAGTAATCTTCTCCTTTAGAGCATCTGCATACACCACAATGAATTCAAGGACTTTAAAAAAACAGTCCTAGTGGAACTATATATTATCAGACCCAGTCTAGCCTTATCTATCAGTTATGATAAAGAATTTTACTCTCATCTGACAAATAGCATAAACTAAGCGATTCCATCCGAATGAAATATATTAGGAAACATAAAAATAATCAAATTTGGCAGAATGCCATCATTAATAAGCTGTATAATAAAGGAGAAAAGCTTAATATTAAGGCCTATAATACATTAAAATCTATCCACTCTGTCAAAAAATCAGCAAAAAGGTTAATATAAGGAAGATCATAGAGCATGAATTCGAATTAGCATCTGAAGCCAAAGATAATCATAACTCCTTTAACTATGTCAAGCAATTACAAAGTTATATACAACAGTGCTATGAATTAATTATTAATGACATTACCTACTCTGATCCTAAAGATGCTGTTTATATACCTGCAGGTACATTCAGTGCCAAGTCCACATCAGACAAAGTCATTGAAATTCCACAAATTCCTGAATCTCTTTCTCGCTCTAAGATTGTTAAGGAACATATTCTGGCAAATGTTGTCTTAATCCCTCCTCAAACTGTTAAATGTAAGCATAGTCATAGGGTATGTTCCTGAAGTATGGAAAAATGCCAGCAATTTTCACCTTCATGAAGGGGGACTCGTCTCAGACTCCAGGAACTATAGAGTCATCAGCCTAATAAGCCTAATTTGCAAATTCATGAAATGCATTATGTGTGAGTTTATACAGTCATATGGCTTTTCCCGGTTAGGGGTCGCCACAGTGGAACTCCGGTCCACTAATGATTGACAGTGAGTTTTTACAGTGTCGAGTTGCCAGCCCGGCACCCAATCTTCAAGGAAGGCACACCCACACACGAACGCTCCTACCTGCATGTCTTTAAATTCACTCAACCACGGTGAGGACATGCAGACTCCGCGCAGAAGGCAATACAGAATCAAACTGGAGTACCTCCTGCTGTGAGGCGACAACGCTAACCGTTGAACCACTGCGGCATATTATGTGTGAGTTTAATAGCTCAAAAAAAAACATATTTCTGTAGACCTGCAACAATATGGTTTTGTCAAAGGGTGAACATGGCTACTTAACTTAGTACACTTCTGTGAGATAGTTACTGAATCTGCAGGTAACAGCCATGCAGTTTATTAAGTGTACCTGGATCTGACCATGCCCTTTATGACTGTTCTCCTAGATGGGATTGTAAATAAGCTTAAAGGCATAAATCTAGACCCTTATTTTATCAGATGATTAGCAAATTAATGACAGATTGAACTCATATAGTTAAAGTAGTAGGTGCCATTTCAGAAAGCAAAAAGGTGACTAACTGCATTCCCAAGGGCTCAGTATTGAGAAAACTAATAACCTAGGTATATGGCTAACCCAATTTGCCACTGATTAAAGCTGAATGTTGTTGTTTGCTCGGCATCCAGTACTGCGTTACTTTTCCAAGGGCTAAAACATGCAGATCAATGGTGTATTAAAAACATTCTTAAATTAATTGCAAAGAAGTATAACATTTTCACATTTGAAAAGCAAATCTTGACAATATCTTATAGTATAGTTAGTGGCCAACTCCAGACTGATGCAGTCGTCAGAGATCTAGGTAACTTCATAGATAATTCCTTGCCCTTTGACCACTGCTTAGCAACAGTAGTCAGGAAATTCTTCTAGATAGACCAGTTAATCTCATCCAGGTCACCAGAAGTTGTCATTTCTGTATACTGTACCCTGATCATACCAGTTATAGAATACAGTATGCCAGATAACACACATCTGTCCAAATACCTCATGCAGCTAGAACGACTCCAGATGCTCCTAGCTTAAAGGACCCTCAACTATCAAGACAAGGTTGAAGTTCTACCTCTGTGCTCTGTCTGTTATACACTCCTGCATGATGACTTTTATTTACCATTCAGTGTTATTAAGCACCCAACCCTCCTTGATATCCTTTGACTCCAAAAAATGAAATGCCTCCACAAACACTCAAAAGAATTTGATCTTCCTCAGCAAATATATGAGACATGCTAAAGGGAGAAAGTTAGGATCTATATCATATAGTCAAAGCATTAGGTAATCAAATACTTAAAGCTCAACACCTAAACAGCAGAAGCTGTAAACTGCGAATGGCTACCTCTGGGAATTTTTTCATAGGAAAAAAATTTGCTTGGCCGTTATCGGGAATCTGCCCTTTTCTCCACTGTAGAGCAATCTCGAGTTGGTATATTTAGTTTTGTGTGTGTGTGTGTGTGTGTGTGTGTGTGGGTGAATCCCCCCCACTCGATTAGGGTTTGAAAGATTTTTTTTTTGTCTGACCAAGCAGATTTTTTTCCCTGTGAAAAAATTTGCGGCATGGTTTACAGCTTTCGCTATTTAGGTGCCGAGCTTTGGGTATTGGATTACCTAAAACCTCGATTATCTAATATAGACCCGAAATTTATTCTTCAGTGCTTTTTGAATCTCTGAAATAATCTTCTGGTATGTGTTGAACAGACATAAACTATGAAGATTGATGTTCTTCATTGCTGCAGGGCTTAGGAATTTTGCTTTTACCCCAGCATAGGCCTTTGGCTATACCAAGTAGGACAAGCCAAAGATGATTAATAGCTCAGATTGGCTCTACAGCAGCTGGTATATCCATTACTGAAGTCTGTGGAGCCTCCATGGCCATGGCCTTGCCTGATTCCACACCTGCTGTCTCAGGAGAACAGTCATCTACTCAATGTAAAACTTCGTACAGCAAAAGAATTTGATTTCTCTAATAAGCCTAGTTTCAAGTGTCTTCAGTATTAGTTACTTACTGGGACAAAGTTTGTCCTTCTCTTCTTAAGGTTCATTCATGCTGCATTTCTGCTCACACTATGACTGTGACCCACCATTGTTTTCTCATCCTTTGTTTACTGCAGCTACTGCTGAGTTGAAATATTTATCATGTCTACATTATGTAGGTACAAAACTGTACTTTTCAGCACTTGTAACTTCATCTCAGGTCTGAATTGTTTTGTCCTTCTGGAGGTAGAAGGTGTCCCATGAGGGTGGTGTGGGTGTTGGGAAGGCTGTTGTGGTCTTTTTACTGACTATGCAATGGAAACTCTCTAAATCTGTGAAAATCTGTGAATGCATGCTGGAAAAGGAAATAATGTACATTGAGAAGCTTAAGTATAATATGGCAGGTATAACAGGTAATGTAGAGGTGAAACAGAAAAGTGTTAGTTCCATTTAATGTAATGCAGCGGTGCCCATAATTAGGGCAGTAATAAACAAAACAGCATACTTTGTAGACAAGTTCTTGGCATATGTTAATGTTGTGTGGGGATGCAAATTTGATTTGTGGTATAAATATCCCACTTTCAACAGTATACCTTGCTATTGGGGTGAAGAAAATGGAAATGAAATAGGCTACATGGACATATGAGATTAGATCAAAAGTAGGGCCCATATGATGAGAGAAATTCAGTACTGGGACTGACTGTGCAGTGAGATATTTAGGATTTGTTACTTTTTCCACAGTGAGGTTGTTTGAAGTGGTTGGTTTAAGCTACTTTCGTTGGGTTTTGGCTAGTATGTACCAAACATGTATTGAATTACATTTATCAGAGTTTATTTCTGAATCTTTGATTTTGTGCTGGCAGTTTGCAACTTCTAGGGCCATACTTGGGTAATTCGCCAGTGTTGTGGAGAATGTGTGACTTCTAACCAAAACTAAGTCATCTACATAAGGTACTGTATGAGTGTTGGGCAGTCAAGGATGAAAGCTTGAAACATACTGAGAAAACTAGGGGCCTTGATACTGAGCCTTTGTTTACTCTGTTGGTCAGAGTTTTTGGGGAGTAGATATATGTGGAAATGCTGACTCCCAAAAATCTGACTGTAAGATAGCTGGAGAATAACTCCATCCATTGTGGTATAGATTGCATTGCTCAGCAAGTGGTAGTGGATGGGACATTGCATTGAAGACCTTTTTTAAGGTCTGTGAATGTAACTCCAGCAAATAAATTCTCATTTATTGCTCAGTGGTACAAATGGCATTGATGGCAGGTATTCACTAATTCAAAGCGGGGATGAATGAACTTCATTTGTTCAAGGTATCCTTCATAAATGAGTGACTCTTTGAAGGGGGTTTATGCAAATTTATATACTTTTCCATCACAGTCAAAAATTATATGAATTCCAGGGAAAACTGCTCAACTCAGAGCATCCCTTTCCCTTTTTGTAAGGCACTGTGACCTCAAAGTTAGAATGATAAAGTAGGAAGTTGGAGGCACAGTCTCTGCACGTAAGTACCTGGGATAAATCTCATCACATAAGATTAAGAGGCTGTTGGCTTTATGTTCTGTGCATTTAATTTATTTTATTTAATTTATTTATTTCTTTGCAGGTTATATCTGTTTAAGTGATGACAGGAATAAAGTAACAGAAGATTAAATAGAATGACAATATGACAGATACAGTCCACATTCAAAGAGGTTCTTTTTAAATGTGGACTTGGAACATGCTTGACTCTTTCCCTTCAGATAGCATGGAATATTGCAGTCACCACATGTAGACATTTTCTTGTTTACCAGATATGAGTAAACAAATACATTTATGACAGGTCTTAAAATACAGTGCTGCTTGACTTGAGTCAGACTTAATTCAAATATGTAGTTGTCTGTCCTGCATAATATTTTGAAAAAGAACACTTCAAACCATACACCATGCCTAGTGGATAGCATTTTCCAGTTTTTATTTTATGTACAGGAGAAGTATCTCAAAAAAGGAGGGCTGAACTGTGCTTACAGTCATATGATTTTGTGTCAAGTGCTTCATTAGAGAGTGTCCCCGAGTAGACAAGGCAGTCAGTGAGAGAAGGTGAGTTCCTGTATGAAACCTGCAGCTGTTTTTTGAGACAACTGGACAAAACAGAGTTACTCAGAACAATCTCCCAATATTTTTTTATACATGCTACTCCCTCTATAAAAGGGTATATCAGGTGGCAAAGTAGATTTGCTCTGATATTATTCTCTGCAAGTCTTTGACAGTGACCGAGATTCCACTTATGTTAACTGTGTGGAAAGCAACCCTGTCTAGGGCATCTGAGAGAGCTTGGGTGCTATACCCCTTCTCCAAAAGGTAATTGGTGATGTTGCTAAAAATCATTTTCATTAGTACAAATTGCAAACTGAGAATAATGTCGTTTTGTTGGGAAGTATCTGTTTCCCTGAGGTAACTCATTTAGTTTTAAACAGAGAGTTAAAGTTTATTCCTACTTCTCATTGCTTGTAGGTAAAATATCCCTTGGATATTATTTTGCTAAAAAGGATAGACAAAATTATAATAATAATGTACTTAACATTACAGCATCATACTTAAAACAGCACGTTTTAAGAGACAGCCAGCTTTTGTAGAAATTATGTTACTTTCAAAAAATTAGCCAGTATGCTTTGATACAAATTTAACTAGTGGGTTACACTATTGCTTACAATTCCACTAATATTATCACAAGATAAGGCTGACCTTTATACAGCTGTATCTTATTTATTGCAATAGGTTTATAACTGCTGGGAGGTGTTTAACTGTGCAGTACAGGTCAGTGTTTGAGTTCACTTGCATTTTACACCTAAGGTTGACCTTTGCACACCTGCATCTTAGCTAGAGTAACTGGATCATAACAGCCTGGAAGTGTTTAATAATAAGCAGTTCTTCAATATACTGCTGTCTTTACCAAACTTACAAGCCCAACAACATTTTTATTGGCAAGTGATAATATAAAGGCAGCTTATTTTACTTTACTCCTGCCTCTATGGTATTACAAGCCTAACAAAAATGTTATTGGAAAGAGACAAGAAATAGGCAGATACTGAACTGTTGATATCTCTACTGTATTAAGAATTATTTGAAAGTGTCTAACATAAAGAATATCATCTTTCACTATACCTGTCTCTATTTTGTGTGTTTAACAAACATGTTACTAACTGTTCTACAAATAACTGCACACCACAGGACCTACTTTATTATAGTATACTTAAAGCTTTGCAAATAGGGCTGCAACCAACTTGTCTGAAATAAGTTGTTTGTCTTTCGGCTTTTCCCGGTAAGGGGTCGCCACAGCAGAACTCTGGTCCGCTAATGATTGGCAGCAGATTTTTTATGAAATGCTGAGGTGCCAGCTCGACGCCCAATCTTCAACGAAGGCACGCCCATTTACGCACGCATATCTTTCGAACGCTACCCAACTGCGGGGAGGACATGCAGACTCCACACAGAAGGCACTTCCAAGCCCAGCCAAGAATCGAACGGGAGAACCTCTTGTTGTGAGGTAACAACGCTACCGCTGTACCACCACGACATAACTTGTCTGAAATAAGTATTTGAAAAAAATGTTATACTATTGCATGAAAATGTACAATATAAAGGCTTTTGGATATTATTTGTTTATAAACAATAGTTTCAAGGATAACAATGAAAACATACTACATTATGAAAGGTTTAACATTTACCAAGGTTATTACTGGTGCACATACACATAATATTGAGTAAATTGTAACTGCTAAGAAATTACACAAAATGTTTATACCCAATACATCCTGATAATTTATTGTTTAAGGAATAACACAGCCCCTGCAGGGTAAACCAAAATACCTGTCTTGTCAAAAGTTGCTTGATTACATCTAAATACACTATATAAAGGTAAGGAAAATGAGGGAAAATCATCATTTAGTACAGATATCAGCTCATTAGATAGAGCAGTCTCAAAACCCACTGTAAAACCAGCATTTATTTTTCTTTTGGCTGCTCCCATTAGGGGTCGCTACAGCGGATTATCTGTTTCCGTTGCTTCCTGTCCTCTGCATCTTGCTGTGTCACACCAACCACCTGCATGTCCTCTCTCACCACATCCATAAACCTTATCTTAGGCCTTCCTCTTTTCCTCATATCTGGCAGCTCCATCTTTAGCATTATTCTCCCAATATACCCAGCATCCCTCTTCAGCACATGTCCAAACCAATGCAATTTAGCCACTCTGGCTTTGTCTCCAAACCATCCAGCCTAAGCTAACCCTGTAATATACTCATTCCTAATCCTGTCCATCATCGTCACACCCAGTGCAAGTCTTAACATCTTTAACTCTGTCACCTCCAGCTCTGACTCCTGTCTTTTCGTCAGTGCCACTGTCTCCAACCCATATAACATAGCTGGTCTTACTGCCCTCTTGTAGACCTTCCCTTTTATTCTTACTGCTACCTGTCACAAATCATTCCTGACACTCTTCTCCACTTACTCCACCCTGCCTGCAGTCTCTTCTTCACCTCTCTTCCACATTCACCATTACTCTGAACTGTTGATCCCAGGTATTTAAACTCATTCACCTTTGCCAACTCTACTCCCTGCATCCTCACCATTCCTTTGTCCTCACCCTCATTCACACACATATATTCTGTCTTAGTCCTGCTGACCTTCATTCCTCTTCTCTCTAGAGCATAACTCCACCTCTCCAAGGTCTCTTCAATCTGTTTCCTACTGTCACTACAAAGCACAGTGTCATCCGCAAACATCATAGTCCATGGGGACTCCTGTTTGATTGTGTCTGTCAACCTGTCCATCACCATTGCGAATAAGAAAGGGCTCAAAGCTGATCGTTAATGTAATGCAACCTCCACCTTGAACACATCTGTTACTCCTACCGCAGACCTCACCACTGTCACACTGCCCTCGTACATATCGTGTACCACTCTTACATACTTCTCTGCCACTCCCGACTTCCTCATACAATACCACAACTTCTCTCTAGGTACACTGCCATATGCTTTCTCTAAGTCAACAAAGACACAGTGCAACTCCTTCTGACCTTCTCTAAACTTCTCCATCAGCACCCTTAGAGCAAACACCGCATCTGTAGTGCTCTTTCTTGGCAGGAAACTGTACTGCTGCTCACTAATCATCACCTTCCTTCTTAACCTAGCTTCCACTACTCTTTCCCATAACTCCATGCTGTGGTTGATCAGTTTTACCCCTCTGTAGTTACTACAGCTCTGCACATCACCCTTATTCTTAAAGATCAGTACCAATACACTTATTCTTCACTCCTCAGGCATCCTCTGACTTTCCAAGATTGTGTTAAACAATCTGGTTTAAAACCCCCACTGCCATTTCTCCTAAGCACCTCCATGCTTCCACAGGTATGTCAACTGGACCAGCAGCCTTTCCATTCTTCATCCTCTTCATAGCTGCCCTTACTTCCTCCCTGCTAATTTGTTGCACTTCCTGATTTACTATCTCCACATCATCCAACACTGCAAAACTAGCACTAAAATTGTAAATCTATTGACTCAAGTTATAAGTTCCCACCTCCTGTCTTGCACGTGAATGTTATTTTTACCCTGTGGGAAAATAAGAAACATTGATGCTATATTACCACAGACAATGAAAGGGAAGAAGACTGTGAAGGGATGGAGTGGTTTGAATAGAATTCTAGACACTGATAGCATTTTAAGAGTAGAAGACTTAACTTGTGTGCATTTCCTTGCTCCTGAGTCAGAGAACTTACATCTTAATACTAGAATTGCTACTGAAACTGTAATGTTAAATATGGGTAGCCATATTAATAAGGATTGTAGTTTTAGCTGGTTCCATGATTAAACCCACCTGTAAAAAGTTAAGTAATGTTACTAAGTCAAAGGTTACAATTTCATCACTACCTGGTCTAAAACTTACCGATATTCCAGACATTATTTACATATTACTTCATGGCAGTAACAAATATAAGTACTGGTTATCCATTCTGGAACTAATAACCTTAAAAAACACTTTGTGTAAAATGCCGTATCAGACAAATCTGAAATTCTAGAATCCATTGTACTCAATGAAAAAATTCCTTCTCAAAGATGGAACAACTATGTGTTCACTAAAGCCTTTATGTACAACACTTGGCTAAGACAGCTTTTTACAATATATTCATTGATGTTAATCACATATTGAGAGGAATTTCTTCTTGACCCTTGAATGTTAGTGAATGATGAATTTCATCTTTATGACTATGAGGTGGGACTTGTCAGCGGTAAAATCTCAGAGCACATTAAAAATTTTTAGAGTTTTAAACCAAACATTCCAGGAAACTGAAGACTTAAATTATAACATGATACTTCTGCAATACACATAAATAAGTACTAAGAACTAACTAGTACAATGATAGCAGAAAATGATAATGCCAGTAGCAAGTGCAGAAGTGTGGGATTCCAGTGGCATCATATTTCTTGGCTATACAAAGTATGAATGCCTGAGACAAAACTCACAAGGTGTTTGCTTGTTGTTATAACTTCATGAAACACTTACTTTGAATTTAAATTCCGTAAACAGTCACTTGAAAACTATAGTTGTGGAAATCTTAGGACCCTCTGGAGGTGATACAAGGATGCCTTGTGTAGACGTGGTGACACACTATGATTACCTGCTTCACTTAGGTAAATGTTTATATCATAAGGAAGTATTGTTAATAGGTGACAAACTTAATTATGTAAAACTACACTTTCACTTCAGATAGTGCACCAGAGTCTTTTGGTATTATACCTGCTCATGGTTTATCACAACTAGTTAGAGAAGTAACAAAGGACAAGAAATTGATATAATTGTATCTTACTGTGAAAAAATGACTGGCAATGTTAATATACTGGTCCTCCTTTAGGCAATTCTGATAATATTTCAGTACATTTTAACATTATTAGGCTTGACTGGGCAAATGATAAAATAGTCAGTGAACATGATTTTTGATATGCTATGCTTGAAAATATATTGGCAAACTCAGCTGAAACAACGTTAGTTGAAAAAAAATCTTTCTGTAATAGAAGATTCCCTCACTGGTGGAGATATAAAAATTCATAAGACTAACTAAAAGAAAAAAAAACATACTTTTCAGTTATACATCAAATATCATACAATATGAACAAGATAAAACTTAATATAATTTTATACTTCTAATTAAACCATGAAAAAAATAGAGTTGAAGAGAGAGTTAGTGAACAAATCCAAAAATAAAAATATGCTATAAATGTGCTAATTAATTAACTCAGACCGACCACCATATTAATTCACTTATAATTAATGGTGAGTTTCTTAATACCACAAAAAGAATGGAAGATTAATTAAATTAGTTTACTTCTAACCTCTCAGGTCCAAGTGTGGCCCAGGTATTGAACATCATAAAACATAATAGAAGAGGTCATGTGCTGCAATGTATCTGATATTTTAATTAAAAAAAAAACAAAAAAAAAACATTGAGAGTAGGAATTAAAACCGGCGTGGGACCTGACAAAGTTATTTTAATAAAGCATTCATAAAGAGTTGTCTCCAGTATAAAATATAACTTTCAGTAAGTTACTGAATATAGAAATAGTTCTCAGTTCATGGAAAATAATACCACTCGTGTTTTTAAAAGGGTAATACTAAATACAGAATTACATATCTGTTAGTTTAACTTTATTAAATGAATAAGAAAAACCAAATCTGCCGCTCCACAAGTTAACGCTGTAGTTCTGTAAGTAATAAGTCAAATAAACTGAAAAAGAAAACGGAACGTAGCGAAAGTAAGAATAAAATTCCAAAATTTAATTCCAGTAGATGTGCACAAAGAAAACAAACAGATGAGCGCTTTCACTATGATAGCTTCTTCAGATCTTTCTACAAAAATCCCCATAAACCTCCTCTTCATATAAATAACCCAATTAACCAATTAGGAAGTAAAAATCAAAATCAAAAGGCTCATCTGCACTTGATCATTCAAAAATAAAAAACATGTACAAAAAATATAAAAAATATATACATGAATGAAGGATGCTCATATAACATACACTAGACGGCATCCAATTAAAAACACATTAAAAATCTATATAGACAAAAACGCCTAAATACATATAATCATTAATACACCTATTCATAACTGAATATAAATTGACACTAATAAAACTAAACCACAGAAATATATAAATAACTTCTGGATTATTTCACATTCCTACGCTGTTTCAACTTGGGTTTAATTGAAGCTCTATCATTCAACCCATGCCCCCTGTCTGCTTTCAGTACAATAATCCAGTCAGTCTCCTTAGCCTCTGTAAAGTTCATAATATCACCACCCCTCTTATTGGCGGTAATAATCTTCAAAACCCGAAACAGAAAAGTGTGGTCCTCATGATTAGAAATTACGTGCCTCGCTAAAGCATTATGTGGGGTGCCCTTTCTCATATGGTAAATATGTTCTCTCATTCTGTCCCGTAACGGACGATTAGTTTTACCAACATAGAAACTCGAGCATACCTTACAGGTAGCTAAGTATATCACATTGGATGTCATGCAGTCTGCATCCACCCTAGTAGAAAAAGTGGCATGTTGGTCTGGATGGAAACATTCCTCACTACTATCTATGAAGGAGCAGAAATTACATTGGCCACAGGGCTTAGTATACCCAGTATTCGTCACAGTCCTGTCAA
Organism: Protopterus annectens; assembly: GCF_019279795.1. Taxonomy (NCBI): domain Eukaryota; kingdom Metazoa; phylum Chordata; order Ceratodontiformes; family Protopteridae; genus Protopterus; species Protopterus annectens. The sequence continues at coordinate 1,243,562,811 of NC_056728.1, read as the reverse complement.
ATCTGGGATAACATAGCAATCTCTTCAGATTACTCTTATTCCTAAACAAAAAAATTGGTGTCTCCCCCACAATATGCCTAGCACTTCTGTGTTAAGAAACATATGCTTAAAATGGCAGAAGATTTGATTACTATGATTAGAGGTTCTATGCCCCTTCTGATAAGAGGCCTAGGTGGAACCTGAGTTTTTGAGTTTTTTTGAACAGTGTTCAGAGGCTCCCTGTTCCCACTGATTGGATAGATGGGGCTTTGGATAGATGGGGAAAAAGTGTATACTTCTTCCACTGCTTGAATTGTCAGTTTTGTTGTCAGTTTCACATGCTAAAAAAATCTCCTTTCTACAACTGAAATCTAAGGTGGATGCTTGTTGGCGGAAGGTATTGAGTGTAGTTGCTTGCTTTATTTAGTTCATTGTCTGAACAAGTGGGTACATCTTTGCAATGTGGTTTTGATGCTGTGTAGGGCTCCCCCAGGGGGCTGCCACTAGTTGTTCTGTTTTCTCGCATGCCTGGTTGAGGATCAGAGTTGAGCTGAGCATGTTATGTTAAGGATTTTTGATGCTCCTTTACAGTCTGATGTGTGTTGTTTGGTTCGCGCCTGGGGAGCAGTTTTAAAGAAAAATGGAGGACAAAGCTAAGTCTATGCAAACTGTTAAAGATTTTGCAAGCTACGACTAAGTTGCAGGAAGCCATCTGCTTTAGCTGGATTCATATCAGTATGTGCTCTGCCCTTTGGCTTTGGCTTATCTCTGAGCGCCTCAGAGTCATCACAAGGTCTGGCCCAGGACTAGCTCAGTGAGCTAAAGGCTAAAAAAAATCTATCCTTACTTGACTGACTGCTGACTTCCTCAAGAAGAAAAAGAAGACCTTCTACAGCATCTGGAATATGTTATAGCAGTGCTAAGATGCCTAGGATATTTGGAACGCGAATAAAGTCCAGTCTAGTACCCTCTCAAGACATGTGCTCTGCATGAGAAGCTGCAATGGTATCTCAAAAAAATATGACACAGCACTGCCAGGATTTGGACACTGTCATTCAAAAATACCTTGCCTTCAAAAAGAAATTTTGTGGTGGGCACAGCTATTTTGTAGATGTTGTCAGCTGCTTCTTTATGATTGCCAGCCTCTCCCCTACCTCTGCTTGGGGATTACTACCCAATAGTTAGGACTGCAGCAATGTGAAATGAAGACATAGTACAGTTTTGTACCTACCATAAATGTAGATGTTCGAGGATCCATTTCAAATCATCATCAAGGAGAATATCCCAATGTTTGCTTATAATTTCCCTCAGCTTAGGTTGATCAGAAGTGAAGCAAGTGGAAAACCTAATAGGTCTATTGACCACAAGATCTCCAGTAGTTTCATATTGGCTTCTAGGTCCAAAATATGGTAAACCTAAAGTAGTGCGTAACGTATGTGCTTCCTCCAAATAGGAGATAATCTCACTGTCATTATATCCCCGGCTCAATAATCTACTTCTTAGGCTTTCTAACTCTGAGATAAAGCCACTATCAGTGGGATTTAGTCTGGAAGCTCTGATAGCCTGGCCTTTCATGATATTCTTAAAGACAAATGGTGGGTGCATACTGGACCTTAGTAGTAAAGAGTTACAATGACATGCCTTACGGTGGACCCCCGTATTTATCAGATTATCCATTAATCTCTCGATATATAGATCTAGGAAGTCAATTTTATGTGTTGAATGATTCATGGTGAAGGTAAGAAATGTAGTTAAACTGTTCATGATTGATAGCATTGATTCCAACTGTGCTGATGTTCCATTCCAAAGGACAAAAAGGCCATTAACAAACCTTCTATAGAACACCACGTGTCCACAAAATAGTTCATTCTTAAATAAAACATGCTCTTCCCAATAAGCGAGGAACATGTTGGCGTAGCTGTTGGCACACCATGGCCACGCCATCCCGTTGTCTATAGATCTGGTCCTGGAACATGAAAAAATTGTTCTCCAAGACCAGTTCCAAGAAATGGACTATGAGATCGATCAGCACTACCGTGTAATTACTATGTGCTTTCAAATAGTGTGACACATAATCAAGCCCTATGTCATTGGGAATCACAGTAAACAAAGATTGGACATCAAAGGTAATGAAAATACAATCGCATACCTTCCCTTGCTGTCCAATACATTCATATAAATCAATCAAGAATTGCTTAGAATCTTTTAGAACTGTAACATTATCATTCAACACACATCTCAGATGTTTCTCTACAAAGACCGATAGATGTTCAGTGGCCCAATCACGGCCAGACACTATCGGTCTCATAGGTGGATTCTCCGCATCTTTATGTACCTTGGGGAGCCCTTGTATGATTGGTATAACCGGTGCACGAATCGTGAGGTATTCATATAACTCCTTATCTATCAGGTTGCTCCTAAATATGTCATAAAGCGTGTTACTAATATACTTAATAACAGAATAGACCTCATCAATAGAAGTAGGCTCATAGAACTTATCCTGTAACATTGAAGTCATGGCCTCTGTATAAAAAGACATATCCAGGAGCACAACTTTACCACCTTTGTCGGCCGGTCTAATAATGATAGTGGGATCATTCTGTAGCTTTCTTAGACACTGACGTTCCTGAAAGGTCAGATTATCTCGTCTCCTCTGCCTATTTGATCTCAACTCAGTATTATAATAACTATACAATTCCTCTTCAGTTAACTTAAAAAATGCTATGACCAGGGGATGATGAGCCGGTACATAGTCACTCATGTTCTTAAAGACAAACTCCCTGGTTCGAGCTAGTTCTCTCTGAGGATTATTGTAAATAAGTTTGAGCATTATATTCCCACAAAATAACTTTAAGTCCACAATTGTATTGGTTAATTTACTCTGGCTTTTGGGAATAAAATTCAAGCCTAGGACAAGAAATTGATATAATTGTATCTTACTGTGAAAAAATGACTGGCAATGTTAATATACTGGTCCTCCTTTAGGCAATTCTGATAATATTTCAGTACATTTTAACATTATTCCCTCACTGGTGGAGATATAAAAATTCATAAGACTAACTAAAAGAAAAAAAAACATACTTTTCAGTTATACATCAAATATCATACAATATGAACAAGATAAAACTTAATATAATTTTATACTTCTAATTAAACCATGAAAAAAATAGAGTTGAAGAGAGAGTTAGTGAACAAATCCAAAAATAAAAATATGCTATAAATGTGCTAATTAATTAACTCAGACTGACCACCAAATTAATTCACTTATAATTAATGGTGAGTTTCTTAATACCCCAAAAAGAATGGAAGATTAATTAAATTAGTTTACTTCTAACCTCTCAGGTCCAAGTGTGGCCCAGGTATTGAACATCATAGAACATAATAGAAGAGGTCATGTGCTGCAATGTATCTGATATTTTAATTAAAAAAAAACAAAACATTGAGAGTAGGAATTAAAACCGGCGTGGGACCTGACAAAGTTATTTTAATAAAGCATTCATAAAGAGTTGTCTCCAGTATAAAATATAACTTTCAGTAAGTTATTGAATATAGAAATAGTTCTCAGTTCATGGAAAATAATACCACTCGTGTTTTTAAAAGGGTAATACTAAATACAGAATTACATATCCGTTAGTTTAACTTTATTAAATGGCAAATGCTTCCAAAAGTGTACGATTGATTTATTAAAAGGTTCAAATAACATGTTCTGAATTTACTGATATATACCCACATGGATTCATTACTGGGAGAGCCACCTTGACAAACTTAGTTGAATTTTATTAACAAGTTTGTATAGCAATAGACATACGACTAGCTGCTAACTGGTGTGATTTCCTTTGACTTGTCAATAGTCACATTTCAATACATAAAGCCTTAATAAAATACAGACGCAACTTACTTCTAGTTAAGTAGATAGACAACTGGTTGTTGGGAAAGACACAGTTTGCTACTGTATATGGAACTAGTTCCAAGTACTTGCCAGTCTATCTTGACGTCCCTCAAGGTTCAGCCCTGCACCCCTTTCAGTTTAATTTAGAATTTGCCCCAACACATAGCATGATTCATGTTGGGTAGGTAAGTACACAGATGACCACAAGATGGGCTTTATTGCATTAACCAAGGAAGATATGAATATCAGCAATAGCTATCTTATAGTCTGGACAGGTAATCTAGGCTTACATTTTAGAACAAACAAATGTCAATGTCAGGATATATAGACACCCATAAGATATTCATTTATATTTGATGGATCAGATGTAGAAGAAGCACAATAATATAGAGATCTTAGGATCATAATATCTTTAAATGTTTAATTTTATGAAACATATCAACGTTATAAAAAGTAAGGCTCTGAGACACTTTGGACTTAAGTTAAAAAGAATTTCTGTAAGGGGTGGCTAATTTGATGATGTTTTACAAAATGTTCATTAGGCCAATTTACGAAAATAATAATACATTTTGTATCTGTACCAATGATTAACTACAAAACTTGAATCTGTTCAGTGGAAATACATGAAACTAATCCCCAATATCTTCAGTTGTTTTGAATGTTGTATGTGATTAAATTTGTTTTCAATTCACTGTGGATACTATTTTGGTAAATTAATTTTAGCCTGTAAAGTTTTAAGGAAGAAATATTAGAGTTGCTGTAAAATCTAGAGTTATACTCAAATCCTACGACTCACAAACACAAGAATGTCAATTTTTTTATCTACAGCTTAAGAAAATGAATGTAAGACAATTAACTAGACGGTTCCAGGAGTACAAAACAAACTTCCTTTCTGCATATGTAATTCTGAAACATTAGAAAAGTTTATGAAAAACATGGATAACTGGGCAGGGTAAATGTTTCTAATCCCTGTTTTATGGAGTCGGTGCTCTTCAACAGCCCTCGCACCTGAATAATGGATTGCCAAACTTATAAACTTATGAAAGTAGTTTGACTAAAGAGAAATGGACATCTTTAAAATACATTAGATTATGATATTAATCTTAATATTAGACCAACTGACAAGGAGGGTAAAAGAGTTATCATGACAAGGGAATGTTACATTTTATATGACTTGATTTACTTATTGACTGAGAAATATGTTAAGCTGCAGTGTAATATTTTAAGTAATGCTTGCTCTGGTATATAGTTAACTACTTGAATGTTATTGTGACATAGCAGTTAACGTTTGCATCTAAAGAACTATGTTCAAGCAGTGCAGCAGCTATTTATCTTATTCCATAGCTACTTCATACAGCTTTTATATGGTTTACCCCAAGATTTACACCCAACTGCTGAAAAAGAAAATCTCTGGTGGTCAAAGAATTTATACTTTTCTGTATTGCTAAACGGCAGCCTAGATGCAAAATGTAATCTCATGTTGTAGGTTTGATGCACAAAGGCTTATTTTTGTCTGTCAGTTTAATCATGGCTCAGATCATGATCATCTCATATACTTCTATGATGATTACCTTGTCTGTAAATTGATATGCAGTGTGGTTTATGTCCCTCCTCCTACTGCTTCGTGAATCTTACTGCTTGTACAAAAAATGGGAAAGTCCCTGACAGATGCAACAAATAAGGAGTACTTCCATTTAAACCTCATTTATTTTAATCAGATTTTGGGTTGCTGCTATTTTGTGCCTTATACAGTATCTTGTAAAACTGCATTATAATGCACAATGAAGCCTTCAGGGAGTCAGTCTAGCAAGTTCTTTTCTGAACAGCAGCTGTCTGCTGCTGTAAAACACCTACTTCTCGATGAACCACAGTTCTTTTAATAATACTGGTTATGAGGTGGCAGTGGCAATCTCTTCCCCCCCATCCCTATACCCCAGTAATACTGCAAGGACTGCTCAGTGGATTGCTGGATGCTCTGGCTGGTTAAGAGCACTCAAACTAGGCTACAAATCTTTAATTTGAATTCTTCCGTTGTTATTTCAGATCAGCTTTTACAAACTAATTAAGGAAACATCTTAGGGTTACCTTTGCAAATGCTTGAATACACTACCAGATGTCTACAACAAAGATATTTTTTCTCTACCATAGCTGCTCCTCAGTAACTTTCAGGAACTAGTCAAGGGTGGCTGCATATCAGTTCTGCTGAGATGTTTCCCTTAGTGATTGCATTCATAAATACTGCTTTACATATAGAGTAGACCCCTAACATAGGATGACATGCCTTATGAATCCCGTAATTATTATAAACTCCAGGTAGCTAAATGTGGTATGAAGTGGGAAAACCTGGATGTTGCAACAGCTGCACAGTATCACTCACACAGCTAAATGCAGAAATTAGTTTCAGCTCTGTGGAAGAAACAGATAAATCTCTGACCCTCAGATGGCAGGGGTTCACTGCGACTTGAGAGTTTGTGTGAGAAGGGAAGAGAGTGATTAGCTGTGAATGATGTGTCAATCCAGGGGGAAATGGGATGATGTCAGCTGCTGCTCTCTTAATACCTGACTGAGATGAGGTGGTGCAGCAGTGTGGGGGGGCCAACAATTATTATTAGGCAACCAAGTAACATAGGTGCTCTAAATGGGAACTTCGAGTGATCATGAAAGCATGCATGTGTATCTCTGAAAGGGTCTGCACCCATGTGTGAAGCACAGAAAAAAGGTCTGCTAATTTAATCCTGTCATCCATTTGTCTGAGTAAACTCTGTGAATGATGGTAGCTTTTCATAAGATCACCACAGAAGTCAGATGTGACTAGACAGCAATATGATGCTCTGTACAAGGTCCCTACACTTAAATTGTCAGTACCAGTCAATTGCATGGGATATAACTAAGTCATGACTTCCATGCAAAACAAATTTACTGA